>NC_025993.2:90855569-91050569 GCF_000442705.2 Elaeis guineensis | reverse complement strand
AGAGAGAGAAAATTATAAAAAGAAAATAGAGAGAGGAGAGAGGGAAGAGAGAGATTTTTTTTTTCTTTTCTTTTCCCTCATCCTTACAATCTGGGGAAATAGGGGATTTCCTCCCTTTCTACTCTCGAAAGCGGAGATCAAGGACCAGTGTTGTCGCTAGCAATCCCTAAATCGACAGCAAGTGGCTGATGACAAGGTGGCCAAAAAAAGAAAAATAAATAGTAGTCCAAAGAAAAAAAAAGAAATAGGGCTTGAATATTTTTCAAGAGAATCTAATGACTTGCTTATTAGAATCAACTCAAAGATAATGCCTCGTCAACTAAAAAAGAGAGAAAAGAAATCTACGGCCATTAGCTTAACTTCAGCAAGGTCTTGCAGCTGAATCTGGTGGTGCACAAAGCTCGGAATCTCCATTTCAAATCAAGGGATCTCACCGACTGTTGATCAGAGATTAGTTATAAGACCAAACGGAAAGAGAGGGAGGCCTTTTTATAGTCTGGATCTAGTGCTTCGACAAGCCCTAGGATCCTTTTCCCCATCTGACTCAGGAAGAAGGGGAGAAGCCCTAGGATCCTTTTCCCCATCGGACTCAGGAAGAAGGGGAGTCTTCTCCCCATCTTTATTGCTTTAAAAGTTGTGCAGATTCTCTTTTGGACCCTTGTTCCTAATGGCTGGTCCAAGCCCAGTTCGATATTGGGCCTACTTCGGGCCATGATATTATATGAAACCTACCTTTTTATTAGCAGGTAACTCTGTTTGAGAGAGAACAAATTATAGGAAGTGTGGCTTTTGAAGAGTAGGTTCTTGGCCTAGAGCAATAACACGTGCACTTAGTTTATAGAGTAATAGGATATGGAACTTGATCGGACAGTAATAGAACGAACTCAAAGGAGAGTAAGATTGGCTCATATATGGAGGGTTGCCTGTTGGTTATGTATGAGACCTTTATAGAACCATTTCACCTTAATATTATTGAAAGAGATAAGGATAATCTCCCCATCTTTTCATACAAAAAAAAAAAAAAAAAAAAAAATCCAATGAGCGATGCTCTTCTTAGGTTCATATTATCTTTAGGTGGTCCTTAAAGAATACCTGCCACTAGTGCCGCTAGCACTGATCATGCTAAATAATAAATCTTTGTTAAAAGGGAAGACAACAGAGAGGACGCAGAGGGGTAGTTCTTGTGCTGCCAATACTCGTATTCAGTTTTATTTCCTAAGAAGAGTGATTTGCAATGATTGAAAAGGCTCGTGGTCTCATGTATGGCAGTTATCATTGAATCATGCTCTGCTCAAGTTGGTACCACAAGCAAACTAAAAGTGGGATGAGGGACCACGGAAGCAGCTTCAGGTGAATCGTGCCCAATCGCCACCTATCGCATTTCAAAAGACATATTGAGATATAAAGATAAAATGTGCCACTATGTGGTCCTGTCATAAATTAGAAGTTTGACATGGTGATAAAAGAGGGTGAACGGATTAAAAGAAAGTTTTACTAAATATCTCAAATTGCTTTGATAGTGAATCCTTTGAAATTGCTATGAAATTGTGATACTGATGTTCCATCTCAATCCCTTTATGACATAGCACATGGTGGTGTGGGGGGGAAATAGGAGGGATGGAGGAGGCTATCCATCCATTATGTCAAAATGTTAGGATTTGAACTATGGAAAGTGATTAGAGAGAGAGAGAGAGGACCCACTAGTCACTGAATTTTATTTAGAATAATTGAAGAGAAGAATATATAGTCAGCATAACTAACAACATATAAGACAAGCACATAATACCAGAATATATAGGATTATAAGAAAAACTGAAACTGCTGCTTCTAAGAAATTTCATAAGAAAAATACTTCTTCGTGGATTGTAGATGCTAAAAAGAAAAGCAATGAATATGATTAAAATGCAGCAAGTAAAAAGATCCTATAAAAAGTCATGATTCAGATAGATGTTAAATTATAAATTTTTGAAGGTAGAACTAATTATTTATAAAATATATTCACTATGCATAAAGATTTTTGCTCGACGTAATTTTTCTTCAACACAGTCACAATATTTTCTATGCGGATAAAAAAGTAATTTAATATTATTATATTTGTCATCTCTTTTACGAAATAAGGACAAATAAGTAATTTTGTAATCTTTTAAAAAACCTGGAATATAATTGCAGTTGTTAAAATGCTGATTTCTTCTCGTGCAATACTACTTGTATTTGGACCTTGATAGTTTATTGGTGGTGACTCTTCTCTCCTTTTTTTTTTTTTTTTTCTCTCTCTTTGAAAAGAAAAAAAAGTCATCAAAAAGTACTTTAAAATACTAGAAGCACCACAAAGTTTAGGCCAACGCAGCGGTACAATCAAATTTAAGACTTCTGCAAGTATGAAGTTTGGAAAATGCCTAAATAAGGATTTTAGAAATTTTATACCTTGGTCTATCTTGTACATGCTAGATGTGGATATGCATAATTAGATAGATTTTCTTTGCAGCTTCAGGAAGTACAAGATCTGATCCACTTTCTAGGGAGGAGAGGACAAGGGATAGGAGTTATAGGAGTCTAGTAGGCAATGGAAGAAAAGCACCCTTCTCCATCTAGAGACAGTTTTTGGTTGGAATTTTAATGGATAGTTTAGTAGAGATGATTCCCCTCTCTTTTCTTTTCTTCTCTTCTAAAAGAAACACCAAGAGCGCTTTAAAATACGAGCAGTACTACAAGATTCGAAACCAGGGCATGCGAGATAAATTTAGGACTTCTCAAAGCTTGAATTTTGAATGATGCCTCGATATGAACTCCGGTCTATATATGCTAAAAAATGGATATAGATAATTTGATGCATCTTTTTTTGCAATCGATTGCTGATATGAAGATTTGATGAATAGAATCTATAGAAATAAATAGCTGTGGTGTGTGCAGCTGAGGAGGTGATATCTACTGACTGTGGGCGCTGCTGGCCTAAATTAGTACAAAAGTTTTCATCCACTTACTGGAGAGTGGAGAGGACCGTGGACAGGGGTTACAAAAGTCCCGTAAGAAACGGTCAATGGAGGAAAAGTGTTGGGCTCTATAAAGCACCTCCTCTCTCACCCAGCCCGAGGAAAGCAAGCCACAAGCGTGCGCCTCTTTCTCCTTCTCTTCTGAAACCTGATGCCTCAGTCAACCAATAGCAAAGAAAAGTTGGAAGGATGTTGTCATCCATCCCTGGCACGTGTCGAGACCCTACTGCTCAAGATGCCGCTTAGATTCGAGGAACCATCTCTCTCTACTCTGGACAGCTATCCCTCTGTTCTGGGCTGCGGCTCTGCCCACGTCTGGGCGTGATGGGGTTCATGAGGAGACACGTGATAGCATTTGAGAAGGTGGCGGAACGCCCCATCATGACACGAAATGGCCTATGCCTGCACTCGCGTGTCATGCATCCCCTACCTGGTCACCAATGATTGCCCTCTAATTTAAGTTCTGAAAACTAATTTCTTTCACCTCTAATGATTGATCTCCGTTTAAGTTTGGAGTGATGAAATGCCGCTTCGTTAATTCACAAAAGCTAAAGAATGAATCAATATATTTAGTAAAAAAAGAAAAAAAAATTCTGCAATGCCTTCGTATGCATGAAAATTTTCTTGAACTCATTAAATATTGGATAAAATTATAGAATATTCTTTCAAATTTTGATCATTTATATTTAAACTTCATAAATTTAAAAATATCAATTAGCAACTAAAATTTTAAATTTCTTATAATATAATTCAGCCATATATCTTAATTACAAGATATTATCACCTCAAGATTACCTGATAAATAAATTTTTATAAAATTTTTGAAGTATCATTCCCACTGACTTAATAAAGAATTCTTGTTTTGACACTATAAGATTTGTGCAAGCAGATTACTAACAAAAGACTAAGTGCTTTGAGATTGTTGTAGACAAATAGATGATAAGGGATAGATTATTTTGAGATCTATGCAAATGGATGAATGACAGAAGAAGGAGTATTTTAAAATTTATGTAAGTAGATAGGTGATAAAGTATGGAGTGCTTTGAGATCTATGTAGGCAGATAGATAAAGATCAAAATAATATGGATATTTTCGGTCCGGATCTATTTTCGTATCTGAATCAATTCGAATATAAATAAAAATTTAAGAATCTGACTAATATCCGTACCTGTGTCCATATCCATAAAAAAAAATAGATATGGATATGGATAGATAATTATCCAATGTATATCCAGATATCCGAATCGACATGTATATAATTTTATATAGTACTTATTAATTTTTTAAAAAAATATATAACTATATAAAAATGTTATTAATTTAGTTTATCATCTATTTAGTAATATCTTTGATTTTGTAGTCAGAAAGTTTAATTATCTAAGTTATATCCATAATTATATCTATACTTTCAGTATTCGAATTTTATCTGTATTCGTTTAAAACAAATATGAATATGAATTTTTACATGCGAATAATATCTATATCTATATTTGTATTCATCAAAAAAATAAATATGGATTTGGATATGCTAGGATCCGATCCGATGTCAGTCCTACAGATAGATGATAGAGGATAGAGCATTTTGTAAAATATAAAAAAAAATAGATGAGAGATGATGGGATGCTTTGAGATTTGTGCAGACAGATAAATGATAGAAAATAGAGTATTTTGAGATCTATACAAATGGATGGATAATAGAGAATATAATGCATTGAATTTTATGCAAGTAGATGGATGACAAATGGAGCACTTTGAGATTTATGCAGATGAATGGATGATAAATAGAGTGCTTTGAGATTTGTGCAGGTGGATGAGTGATAAGAAATGGAGTACTTTGATATCTATGCATGCAGGAAGATGGATGACAAAAAAATAGATTACTTTGAGATCTATACAGATGGATAGGTGATATTAGAAGATGGTGTACTTTAAGATCTGTATAGATAGATGGATAATAGAAGATGAAGTACTTTAATATTTATATAAATGGATGAATATCATAAAAGATGGAGCACTTTAAGATCATAAGAATGCTACAATTCGATCTTTTTGAATCAAAGATTTTTTGTATGTTTCTATCGCTCTAGAATCTAGATTGATGGCTGGGCC
Source organism: Elaeis guineensis (assembly GCF_000442705.2). Classification (NCBI taxonomy): domain Eukaryota; kingdom Viridiplantae; phylum Streptophyta; class Magnoliopsida; order Arecales; family Arecaceae; genus Elaeis; species Elaeis guineensis. The sequence continues at coordinate 91,045,470 of NC_025993.2, read as the reverse complement.
ATGCTATAATAAAAATGAATTTTTACTGGCTAATTGAGATTTTTTAAAACTTTTAGAATCTAAATGTTATTGGCTCATACTTAAAGAGATATTTTCATAATTTTTTCTCAATATTATTTAGTATCTAATACTTAACCATCACAATAATAAATGTGTGTTACACCAATCCTCTAGTACCACATTGTATAAAGGAACTTTTATATGCATGAAACGGGCTGCCAGTGGAATCATCATATGTTTTATTTTTAAGTTTAAATAAAGCTAGGATAGAAATTCCAAAAGAGTTGTAAAATAGAAATAAGATAATCAAAACAGCAATAGACCTTAGGAAATCCACTTAGGAATTAGTTTTTTTTTTTTTTTGGCAAGAAACTTAGGAATTAGTTATATTGATTTTTAGTTAGCTTGTTAGAACATTACCCATATAAAATGCTCTCATATGTTTAGTTTTGACGTGCATGCTTCCCTACATATAATGTGAGAACATAACGAGAATGATGCAAAGAGAATCTTATTCATCTCATATTGTATATCACTTAGTATTTATTTTAGCTTATTTTATTCATGTACAATGGTAGGAGAGGAATGTTTCTTGTAGTGTTAAGTAGAATTAGTAGTACTCATCTTACTCCAACTATAAAAATCTAGACCTTGGCAATTTTAGATTTCAGCATAAATTTCCATTTAATTTTTTGGGTTAAATAGTCATTTATTCATTAGAATGCCAACTACTTAAATGTAGGGATGCCAATAAGCTAGCTTAGAGCTAGAAGGATAGGCCCTAGGTGCTATCATCTTCTTATAGTGCATGATATGTAGCAATGCAATCAAAAAGCAACAAAATGAGAGTGCTTAACAAAGCATAATTCAAAAAATTGATAATGCAAAAGAAAAGCTAGAAAAATTCCATCAATGGAGTACGTTGAGAACCAAGCAAAGCTCAAAGGCTTCCAACTTTCCTATTAGGCTGTGTATAATTTTTGTTCGTAAGTACATGAAATATTTTTTAAGATTTTGGATAAATTATAGGAATACCCTTCAATTTTAATCCAATCTCACTATACTTTCTTGATTTTAGAACATATCAAATCAGTCCTTCAAATTTTTGAAATATTTCAATATGGTCCTTTTGTTCACTTACCAATAAACGATATTAATTTTCTATTTCAATAGATAAAAATATCTTTTGCTCATATATATTAGATGGATCATCGACAAAAAAGGGATGGAGGTGGAGGAAGTTACCGTAGAGGAGGATGGTGGAATCATAGAGGTTGATATAGAAGGGGAGGATGGCATCAAAGACCTCATAGACGGGATTGGAGGAGCAAGAGAAGGGGTTAGGAGGAAAAGAAAGGGGAAATAAGGGAGGGCACTCGTGGGTGGGCTTAAAAAAAGAGAAAGATTATGAGAAGAAGTGGATAAGAAAGAAGGAAATAAGAGAGAAAGAGAGGCTGCTGGCAAGGAAAGATAGAGGTAGAGAGAGCTACTACGGAGGAGGAGAGGTCATGAGTAGGCTTGGAGGTAAAGGAGGAAGGAGGTGTCATGGGTGAGCTTAGAGGAGGAGGAAAAAGAAAAAAAATATGGATGAGGAGGAAGAGGAGGAAGGGAAGGAGAGATTGCTATAAGAAAGGGGGTGGAGATGGTGGGAGCTGTCGTGGAGAGGGACATGGATGGGTTTGGAGGAGGAAGAAAAGAAAAAATGAAAAAGGAGAAAAAGAAAATAGGGGAAAGGAGAGATCATCGGTAAGAAAAGCATGGAGATGGCAGGAGCCACCATAGAGAGGGACATGAGTGGGCTTGGAGGAGAACGAGAAGTGGGAGAGGAGAAAGGAGAGGAGGAGGAAAGAGGGTTGGCCAATGAGATGGATGGAGGTGGAGGGAGCCACTACAGAGGAAAAGGGCTTATAAGCAGGCTTAGAAGAAGAGGAGAAGGAGAAATAGGTGAGGAGAAAGAGGAGAAAAAAATGAGAGATTGTCGGTGAGGAACGGATAGAGGTAGAAAGAGTCACCGTGGAAGAAGAAGACTCATGGATGGGCTTGAAGGAGGAGGACAATGAAAAGAAAAGGATGAGGAGGAAGAGGAGGATGGGGAAGGAGAGAGGAGTGACATCAGCACTGGAGGTGGAGAAGGAGAGCAATCGAAGAGAAAAGAGAAAGAAGCAAATGGGAATAATAATTGTTTAGTCATTTTATAAAATAATGATATCATTTCATTCATGAAGATAAACAATAGGATCACATTGAAATATCTTAAAAGTTTGAAGGACTAGTTTAACATATTTTAAAATCGAGAGGATATAAATAAAATTGGACTAAAGATGAGATGGTGTTTCTGTAATTTGTTCTAAGATTTTAAGTCAAACAGACTAGTGCTTTTGAAGTCTTTCATGCTATTGTTAATCTTTTTCTTTTCAAAAGTTAGATACCTTTTCAATTTCTTTGGTTGAACAAATCAAGTCATGATAAAATTTCTAAAGAAAACAAAATTAGGATATTGTATAAATGAACAAAAAAATAAAAAGTTAACAAGTCAACAAGTCAACTCATTGGAAAGGCTTAATAAGTTGCTAAACTTTATTTGTGAAGTCAAAGGATCTATAAAATGGTGAAGAAAGGAGGGTTCCTTAGCAAGTGATAAACCTTTTACAAAGACAAACTCTATTGATAGATATGTAAGTGGGTGACTGTGGTCCTCCCAACCATTTTTCCTCATGTCAATAGATTGAATGGCACCTACGGACATAAAAGAAAGTGGTCAAATAAATCATGCATGTTTGCATGCATCTTTTTAGAATATAATTTTGTTTTTATTCCAAAAGACTTTTAGACCATGTCTTACTCTCGAGACACTTGATTTGACTAATAAGTTGTAAGACCAAATTGATTGGTCGAAGTTTTTCAGTTATGCAAGTCTTATTTTAGTGGTTAGGTGCCTCTTTTTTTACCCTTTAATTTTTTAGGATAAATTACAATGATATCCCTTCAAGTTTGGATGAGAAATACTTTAACTATAAATTTTAAATTTTTTTCAATTAGATACCATAACTTACTTTCTCGTTGTAATGTAATCTTGTCGTCTATCTATGTCTTAACCGTTAATTATTTGTATAAAATATCTAAATTGCCCTCCATCTTTAAATCCAAATCCCATCTCCTCCTCCCTCATTTTCCATTCTCCTTTTCCTTCCGTAAGAAAACCCTAGTCTCCAATCCCCTTCTCTTCTTCTCAATCCCTTATTGACATATGTTGTGCAAACTGAAGAGAGGAAAAAAATTTTTTTCTATACGTTGAACTTATTCTCTTACATAAACAATACATTTTAGAAAGAAAAATTTTCTAAGAGAAAAAACTAACATAGATTTGGTTCAATTTTTGTTATCCTTGAGATGAAGTCATCATTGCTCTTCTTTGACATTTTTAATCAACTACTCATTTTTCTTTTATGGAGAACTGACTGAAAGAAGTTTCATCTTGCCCTTTCTCTTTAATAGAGAATTGATTAATCTCTAATGAGATGATGGGCCTCCAAAATATTGTGTTGTAGTGGGAATCTCATATAACTGAGTCATAAATAGGAGAAAGATGTGGAAAGATTGCTTGAGATCATAAGTTGGATGATTTTTGTTTTATTTTATTTTTGATGGTTAGAGAGGCAAAGAAAGACCCACTCGATTTGAAAGGATTATGTACAAGAGCTACATATAGGATGAAGTAGTAAAATGAGTTCACATAAGAGCTATCTCTAAATTAACAAGCAATAACAATATAGAAAAAAATTAGCAGAAGGTGAACAGATCCAAAGTACATCGAGGGGGAAAGGCTTATGAACTTAGGGATCCAAATGGATCGGATCAAACTAGGTTATGAGTGATCCTAACCTGATCTAAATCCTTGATCAAGTCTTAATATTGGACTCAAACCCAATCCAATAGAAGATTGGGTTAGATTGGATCCATGGTCATAAATTTTGCCTCAATGGGTTATTCAAATCGAGTCGGTCTATGTATAAGTCAACCTCAATCTGAACATTCGGATATGGATCGAGTCTAGAACATAGGTATCAAAGTTTTTAAAGTATCTATTTGTGTCCATTAAAAAAATTTAATTGTAGCATTTTTTTTCTCTTTTTGGAATCTATAACCAGTCATAAAACATAGAAAAAATTTCATGATTATGCTCATTTTTTTTCCTCAATAATCTACGACCATATAGTAAAAGAAAGAATTCTATGAGAAAAATGGTGAGAACAAGAACCTAGGGCATTTGAGATGTTGTACAAAATGCATGAAATTACTAGAAATAAACATTTAAGATGAACTTGGTGAAGTTTTCTTCAAACAATTGATGAGACTAGTGATTGCCTAAAATTCATATTGGAACATAATCCAAAATTCATAAAAAAATTATAATTAGACCACAATAAATTGTTTTATTATATCAAGAAAACTTACAGTCTGATGCTGATTCAGAAATCATCACAAAAATCAACCAAAAGACACTAATTTTTTAATTTTCACAATGCATCTTTCTATTTCTACTAAAAAATTTACCTATTGTACAACTCGATCGATCTATATTGGCTATCGAAGATGAATCAAGATAATATAAGAATCAATATATCTACCTCTAATTAAGAGAACCACTACCAAGCAAAAAGAAGCACCTTTTTTTATATTCTTTTCATAGAATTGTAAGAATCCATTAAATGATATATATACAGAGTCTAATCATCCAAGATGGCAAATCATCAGATGTTAAGAGCGCATCTCGCAGAACTAAACAAAAAGAAGTGAAAAAAGATGAAACTATAGATAATTAAAAAAGAGAGAAAGAGAGGAAAGGATACCGAAGAAGAGGTCATAGATGCGCATTCCAATGGTAATTATGGTAATATTGTAGGAAAAGAGATGGTTCTTTTCAAGTTATCATTCCTTCCTCCACTTCTCCAATCTGATTCCAATTCTTCCTCTCTTATCAATCAATTGAGAGAGAGAGGTGAATGGGATTACGAATGGAGATAATGAGAAATCATATTTTAAGGATGAAGAAGGGAATATGATCCAAGGAATGAAATAGGAGAGAGGAATGCTTTGGATTTAGGTTTTTTTAAGTATCTATTTGGGTTTGAGTCATGTCGGATCAGAATTCAATAAATCCAAATCTGATTTGAAAAATAAAATAGGTTCAATTTTAAAACTTGATCTGGCTCCATGAGTCCTTCAAAATAGTTCGGATTGTATCTTAGTGGATTGCATCAGATTGGGTCATGGGTCAACCTGATCCATTTGCAGCCTTACATGAACTATAGCCAAAGTGAGGATTGAATGGAATATGGCTTGTGGGATACTCTCGAAGGAGGCAGGCTCTTTTTCAAAGATATTATGATGAACACTTACTTTTTTCATATAGAAACTTTGATCAAGAAGGCTCTTTCCATATCAAGTAGTGAGTTCTTCGAGTAGAGAATTATGGTTGAATCAAGGATCTTTTAATATAGTATTCATTTTCTTGATTTTTGTACCCAAACTTTGCCACAAATAGGGAGGAGCTTGCTATGATACGAATAAACCAATCCATCAGTAGAATCAGATGTAATAAGTTCTATAATTGCTAAGAAATTCATCACCTCTTGTCTACTTCCACCTCTGTTTTCTTTGGTTTTACCATTATTTAGAATTAGTTGCATATCTTTATCCTATTATATTTAGAACTTGATTCGATTAAAAGAGCTATATCATCTGCATACCTAAGATTGGAGAAAATATGAAAAAAACTTGAAATCTTTTTTTGGTACAATAGAAAACTTTAAATCTAAAAACTGGTAGAGTACATGACACAGGGAAGAAGAACGGGCAGAGGGTTAAGGGTCTCAACACCAGATTAAGCATTGGTTATTGCAAGCCCAATGACTAAGATTTCAATGTGCAATCATAAGGAGTGTCAAGGGGGGAGACTAGAAAGGGGAGACAAAAAGAGTTTGAGGCTTTGAAATAAGTGTGGGGATGAGATGAAGATTGAGGGAGGGTTGGGTTGTGAAATAGGGACTTAAAAATGGGCTCAATCTCGACCGTCGAAGTAGCGAAGTTCGGAAAGGATGACAACAGCTCGAGCTACAACAGGGAGGTAAGATGAGGGTTAGGAAAAGGGGAAACCTATTTTTTCCAAAAGAGAGAAAATCGAGCGGTCCAATCTTTGCAGGAAAGCAATGATAAATGATGGCTCTCATGCAGCACAACCATACGTAAAGGTGAGGATGGGTGGGAAGAGAGAGAAGTATTGGTGATGATGATGAAATAGGGAAGGAAGAGAAGAAAAAAGGAAGAGAGTTGTTTCAGTGATTTTTGCATATCCTCTCCTCCCCAACTGATGAAAGATCAACTTGCTAATAGATATGATGCATAATAGAGAAGACCTCCTCCGCTATCTCGGACAAACTAATTTGTTATAACATCCATAAAAGATATTGCCATGCATGTGGCAAAGGAAGACACCCCACTCTATGTCGGTAAGATCCCTTTTACGGCCACAGCCATTGATAATCAATCTCAAACCTGCATTCTTCCTTGCCTTTTCATTGCTCCTTCAACTCTAGTAAGACGACGACACTTCTCTATTTTTAATTTAGTCGGACAGGCATTACAGAAATAGTAAGCCTATTTTGTTATTACAATCATGTAATAATGATTTCTAATGGAGATAGATGACTAAATTACGTTGCAACAAAAAAAAGGTTATAGAATCTAATTAAAAAATTAAATATTTAGGATAAAAATATTTTTGGTCCAACTTTACTGGGGTGTTATTATAATTTATGTTAATTTTTATTTTATATAAATATTTTATGTCAATCCACCATGTGCCTCGCACAAGACTAGCCTATCTAACCAGGCAATCCAAAGAAAGCATCTAACCTAGTGGCCACGATAGTAGAAATGATTTAATTGATTGATTCTAAGCATCGCATCGTTTTTTTTTTTTTCCTTTTCATGCATCTTTTAATTCGAGAAGATGGGAGAGTTAGTAGCAATTGAGTTGACTAGTCAAAAATCAGGGATTCGGTTTGGCATGGGAAGGCTCAGTTTTCAGGTGAGTGCTATATCCACTCATGCAAGAGATGGGAATGCATTTGGCACACTAGTCATGGTGGATGTCGTTTCTCTTGTAACACTTTTGGGTCAAAGTCAAGAATACCATCTTAGTTTATACATATCTTTAAGAGAAAATTGGACCAAAAATTGTATGTTATAATGATGCATATTAGATAAAAATAGCGTCATATGCCACTAGGCCATGCAAAGTTTGCCTACACAGTACTTTCATTAATGTCGCATTCACCTCTACCTTGCATTAGTTGCCTTCAGTGTGGGGCAGTCTGTCAAATTAAATATCATGGTAGATATATTATATAAATCAAAATTAATCTGGTGTAATGTTAGGCCCCCAATGATTTGTCAGTAAGCAATGTTACTTTCTTAATGAAGTGGATGGAGCTTTCCTCCTTTTCTCAAAAAAATACTTGTCAGACAGGCTATTGCTCGTAGTTTCGTTGAGCTCTTACCTTTGGGTAAAGAATTGCAAATACATAAAATTGAAGGGCTTCTCAAATGAGAACTGTTCGCAAAACCAAACTTAGGAAACTAATAATGTGATTGTTGATCATACAGTTCCTTTTCCATCATTATTTAAGAATATTATTTTGAATACATGAAGTGGATGAAAAAGATATTATTCAGTGCATAGCAAGCATGAACGTTAACAAACATAAGATCCCTTCTCACTATGTTAATTATTGGCGGCCATCATAAAAAAAAACCTACTTTAATTAATATGTTATCAACCTACTAAGCAAAATGACTCATGATTAGGCATAGGCATTTAACCATTAAGAAATGCTCAATTTTCACCTATTCCTTGATTTGATCTGAAGAACCAATGACTTCATTTTAAGTTCAAAGTTGTTAATGGCTTGCAAATGACCATAGTCAAGATTCAATTTGGAGCTTGCGATGATGTTTTAGACAACGACAACCGATTAGCCATCCATTAGATACCTTTGTCTGCAAAATAATCTATGTACATTGGGGGCACAATTTGTTAGCCATAAACAATGACTAACAGAATCAAACATGGGTTTAGAAAGGAGAGGATGTGGAAGAAAAATTGGTTGTCAAATGCTGATAAGAATGCCATATCATAACTGAATACAACTTATAAATTTCAACATGTCAAGGTGTTTTATGCATAAGAAAAATTATCTATTGCCGTAACAATATGGTTAACCATGTTATTTTTGCCTCCTCATCCAACCACTTTGTCTGGTTCTCCTGGTATAAGTTGGCCACTCTACCTATATATAGGGAAGCTTAAGCTAGAATTGAGCTTGAATTTGAGAGAGAGAGAGAGGGGGTGGGGGCGGAATTAAGGAGTTGAAGAAGATGATAAGAGTGAGGGAGTTCAACATGGAGGACTCGAGGGCGGTGGAGGAGATGGAGAAGCAGTGCGAGGTAGGCCCAAGCGCCACCTCGACCGCCGGCATCACCAAGAAGAGGAACAAGAATAAGAGGACTACTTCACTCTATGTAGACCTATTAGGAGACCCCATGTGCCGGGTCCGGCACACCCCAGACCATGTCATGCTGGTACCTCCCGTAACACCCACAAACCATAGATAGATAATCCTTCATTAATTCATGTACACAATTCGAACTTAATTGGTGTTGCTGTAATTGGCATTGTACATATAGGTCGCAGAGTATGGGGAGAAGAAGGAGATGGTGGGGGTGATAAGAGCATGCGTTAAGATGGTGTCAAGGGGGAGGGAACCCACCAGCCAGATCCCTGCTACGTTAAGGTGGCTTATATTCTCGGCCTCCGAGTCTCCCCTTCTCACAGGTTCGTTAATACTGCGCGTTTGTTTTCTTTCCTTTTGGGGTAGAACTTTAGATCATCTTCTTCATTTCTTCTCTTCTTTTAGTAACCGTTGTACCGTAATTCTATATGAAGATAGATATCCAGTGCTGCCATCATCCCCCATTTTTTTTCCTTTATTAGCTTCTATTTTTTCATCAATTGAGAGAGAAAATATTGGGGGACAAGTACTCCTTTTGATGCCCACTTAAAGCCAGTAATCTTTCCAACAGAAGGATAGAGAAGAAGAAGCACAAGGACCCATATATCCTCTTTACTATTATTCTCTCTCTCTCCCCTGCTTTCTGTTCCACGAATGAAGCTCCACTCCACATATGTCTCCTTATATCGTTAAACCACACCGGAGTAGGAAACCCAAGCAAGATAGCAAGCATCCATCTCCAACAGCTAAAATGTACCCAGTGGCTCCCAAGATACCCCATTGCAGTACACGTGGACGTCGATAGTCGTGCCAGCTCCATTGCGCACGTTAGAATACTCGTACATTGTTTTACTAGCATGTGCCATCATTCGTCTTTGGACCGTACAGGCGGCTGGGGATCGGGACGAAACTGGTGGAGAAAGTGGAGGCGTGGTGTCTGGCTCGCGGGGCGGAGTACGCGTACATGGCCACCGACGGCTCCAACGTCGCCTCCCTCAAGCTCTTCTCCGGCCTTTCCTACGTCCGCTTCCGCTCGCCGGCCGTCCTCGTCCACCCCGTGCACGCCCACCACCTCCCCCCGTCTTCCTCCGCCACCCTCCTCCGCCTCTCGCCCACCTCGCCGCCGCCCTCTACTCCCACCACCTCCCCCCCTCCTCCACCGAGTTCCTCCCCTCCGACCTTCCCTCCCTCCTCTCCCACCCCCTCACCCTCGGCTCCTTCCTCGCCGTCCCTTCTTCTGTCTCTCCTCCTTTGTACTCTCTAACAAAAGCCCTTCCCGAATCCTTTGCTATGCTTTCCCTCTGGGACTGCACCAGGGTCTTCCACCTCCGCGTCGCCGGCGCCCCCGCCGCCGCGCGCTCTGCCCTCGCCCTCCTGCGCTTCCTCGACGAAAGGGCTCCCTGGATGCGGCTTCCTTCCGTGCGCGACCTCTTCCGCCCCTTCGGGTCTACTTCATGTACGGGCTCCGAATGGCCGGGCCCGAGGGGCCCCGCCTCCTCCGCGCCCTCTGCCACTTGGCCCACAACCTCGCCGTCGCCGACGAGGCCTGCGCTGCCGTTGTCGCCGAAGTCGGCCGCCATGACCCCGTCCGTGCCGCCGTCCCTCACTGGCGCCGCTTCTCCTGGGACGAGGACGTCTGGTGCATGAAGCGACTCAAAGCCGATACCAAGGATGATGACTGGATTGCATCTCCGCCGTCCACGGACGTTATCTTCGTCGATCCGCGGGAATTTTGATGATCTATCGGACGGTTCTCTTCAAGTTAATAACTGATAAGGCTTTTCCCTTTTTTTTTTTTTTTTGGTTTCCAGTGTACATACATGATGCAAGCTCTGTGTCATGAGTCGATGTACTGGTGTACTTGATGATGAATGTAACGTCAGTTTTCGTCTCATTATCTCTTATGCACCGTTTGAAAGTTTAATGCTTGCTACTTGTCCAAAACTTGGATCACAATCATAAATCCGTATGGTGCCCTATATGTGGACGGCATTGGATTACAAACTACTTCCCTTCTAATGGAGGGGTGCCATCTAATGCATGAAAGGTTGCAGGTGTGAGATGTGGATCACATGCATCACGTTATTCTCTCAATTACAATTCATTCAACTGGAGAAGCTTTAACCTCCCAAGACAAAGATCAAAGAATGTTGCTAAATATTTATTAATCTATCATATTTGCATTTGATATTGTCAGTCTTCATTGGCTTCGTGAACTGAATTGCAATTCATATCTCAAAGTTGTAGAAAAAATTAAGAGGACATTTGGTTCGTAATCGAATCAAAATAGGAATAAAAATGAGAATGATTTGGAATCGGAATCAGAAAGGTCAAATTCTTCGAAACGTTTGGTTCGTGATCAGAATCGAAATCGAAATTGGAATGAAAAATTGAATCTATAGAGAAGAATAGGGATTGAGTTCTATATTGATTGACCTATTCCCATTCCATTCTAAAATCGGAATCAGAATAAGACTCCTTCCAACTAAACGATTAGAACGAGAGTCATCCACTCCGATTCCAATTTCAGACCCTCACTCTTCCCAATCAAATACTCTCTAAATTTTGCACTCTTCTCATGCTATATATACAGCTTAATTGTATATGCATATACGGCATCTTATCTATTTGAATTTGGCCAATCATGTCCTAATCGAGGTCACTTAGATCGATAAAAGGCAAGGTTGGAGTTAAATAGCAATTATAATTCTATCTCATTTATCATGTGGACATTGTCTGAGTAGTCAACTATTATCGATAAGGGCAAGTACCACCCATTTTTATATTCAAGCTAGCATCCCATGATCTCATGGTAAGGTGATTTATGCCTAACCAATAATCAGTAAGCAAAAAGCAGTACATTAGCCCTTATCTCAAGCGCTAACCATTTTCAAATTGCCTTCACTCGGACTCGAATTTACGCAGATGCATTTGCAACAGAGCAGACCCCTGTTCAGAGATAATCCTTGTTGAATCTTATGGATCTCGGAAATGATAGATGCTTATAAAAAGGAATTGGTACAATAACAAACATTTTTAACTCATATATAATAACCGATATCCATGTAACTTGAAAGAAGTATCCTTTCCTCATGATCCAACCTGCTAGGGGTCTAACTTTTCTTTCCTACTGGGCAAAAGAGTCTGCTTTTCCGATGTTTATCATCATAAATAATGACTGGTTGCATTGGAGTCCAAACGTCCCTAGATATTTTTCTTTATTGTTTTTTTCTATTTTTTTCAGTCCCCATGAGATAATGCCACTTAGCTCACAGTTTGTTTCGGCTTTTGTGGTGGCGGGGGCAAAGGCCATTGACCACAGATGTGCGGTCAACCCGGGCAGGCCCATTGACGTGGCCAAACTCGGACGTCCTCTCAATTATGAGGCCCCGTGGTCAGCCCGAGAACAGTGTAAGGATAGCCGTAAGCCTGAGCAAAGAAGGTTGCCGGGGTTTGTCTCTGACTCGTCCGGACACGGCTGACGCACGGATTAGCCCTCCCAGAGGAGATCACATTAAACATGTGATCACAGAGGTTGCTGCAATTTGGATTCAAAGAAAGCCTCTTGCAATTGCAATTGGAAGCGAAGTTCACTTTATTTATATCTGAATTATAATTAAAATGTAATTGTAAAACTAATTTATGTTTTGGATTTATTTTCTCTTGAAAAAAAAAATACAATGGAGCAACACCCAAATTAGGGGTAGCGATCGTATCATATTGGTATAGTTAGATATGAATCAAAAATATGTTTATCCGAATTTGATTTATTTATTAAAAAAAATTTAAATTTAAATTTGAATCTTACTATTTTGTTAAATAAGTAATCTTAAATAAATCTATAGGTTAAATCAAGTTAAACCAATGAAATGAATTGACTATTGTCATCTTTGGTCCAAACTTAATTATGCTTGAAGCATCACTCTAGCTCTAAATTCAATGACGATCAAGCAAAGATAATGCATGTAAATGGGAGAAAAAGAATTTTTTTTTTTGTTTTCCTTCTTTGTTTCCTCTGCCATTGATGAACACGTACGTAACCACGCAATCATTACGTTCGTGATATTTCATCACTGGCAGAAGTTTTCGATAACCTTTTGTGTTGGGGTCCTCCTAGCGGTTACTAATTACAATTTACAATGCAAAGGAACATGGTGGATTAATTAGTACAAAGAAACTTGTTCTACAAAAGTTTCTAAATAAATATAGGATGTTGAAAGAGAATATTTCTGTAAAGAAAGCAAAAATATTTCATAAGCATGGAAGAAACTATAGAGCAAGGCATTGTCTTGCAGCAATGAGCAAGAGTTTTAGCAGCCTGATCAATTTGCAGGTGTTTCCAAAGAGCAAGTTGTTCGTTTATCACCTTTACATCTGGTTATTTAGTACCACAGTAGAAAGTTCCACTTAATCTACGCTTTAATCAAAAACTTTACACAAAGCAGACTCGAGTAATCATTTCCTGGACATATCAAACATATCCAAAAAAAAGAGTTCCAGTTGAAAAATGTTCTACAATTTCTTTTAGCTGAAAACAAACACACCCTGGAACTAAACGTGTCAACAAATCTAGGCTACAACGTGCCATGCTTTTACTTGTCATTACTTTGGCACATTGTAGAATTTGAGATTCATCATGCCATACTTACACTTATATATATATATATATATACATCTTTAGATCCTACCATGACCATAAAACTTATTAATATATGTAATCGAACTCCTATTAGAATAAATTAAACATGCTTATGGATTGCTACAATCTAATATCCAGATACTACAATGGATGAGATTAATCATAATAATGATTACACGTGCCAAGTTATGCTTCAAGTATCTTTAAAACTGACTAAGCTGCTCTCATTAAAGTAACGAGCCAAGGTACTAACACAGGCATTAGGCAACTAAAATATTCTCTCAGGGAGCATCCTATGTGATTCCCTCTACTCTTTATGATTCCCCTGCTCAAACTCACAAATCCAATTTTATTGAGGGAGATGTTAAAAGAGAAACCCAAATTATTCTCCAATGGTTCTTTTTCATGTCATCATTTCCTTCACATGCTTCGCTAATATCCCTAGGACTATGAGTTCCCTTGTCATGAGATGTATGTCCAAGATTCCTATAGCTCATTGGCAGCATGGCGTGGCACCCTATGATTCTTTTTTGTACGTTAATGTTTTTATATATTGTATTTTAAGACTACTTCAAAAGTGTTTATGGGCATAGATGAGTCTCTCAATGCTTGTGTTCCTCTCTCCCTCATGCTTGAATAGTACCAACTCATGTGAGCCAAAGGCTCAGTTAGATTAGTTTAAGGCTAGACACTCATGCTCACCCAAAGTATACTGTGTTGTACCTGGCTATCTATTATCATGCCACACCTGGGTGAAAAGACATAAGTGTATGGTGTTTATAGTTTTTTATTTTTCTAAATATCTTCAGGCACTATAACTCCTGTTGTATTAGGAGTTTTCATCAAGGAATGAACTATGTGCTTCTTGCTCCACTTTGGGTAATAACTTAAAAGGACTTTAAGGCAGCTTTATTTGTTAACTATGATTACAAAGAAAAAAATTAAGATGCCACTTTGGGAAATGGCAACGCCTAGCACTTGATACAATTATTAGAAAGACAATACAGTTGTCCAACATAAGGGATGCATGCACCTAACTTTTTTTTCTATTCACATGTAGAGAGGCATGGTGCCCATTGCTAATGGACCCAGTTACTTATCTCATGAAAACAATCCCTTGGACACAACTTTCACAGCCTTCACTTAGAAAGCATCACTAGCTAAAGTGTATAAAACCATGGAAGGTACAAGACAAAAGCCAATAATTAGGTTCATTAATTAACTTGTATAATCCCATGCTTTGATACGTAATCTCACATCTCTTTGCCTCTAGATTAATAATGCATGAGTATGGTAGCCACTTTAATTAAGTTAATCCTCATTGAAAGGTTCTAACCTTTCGGCTCTCTATAAACAAATAAAAAGCCCGAAAGAAAGAAAACAAGGTGAGCCATGTGTCTCTTTAGCTTAGCCCTTAGCTTCCTCCCACCTTCTTGTCTTGCGAAACGTGTCAAGTTCTTGCATGGCTTTATCCACATTCTCTAACATCATCATGCAGCCATTAGCAACCACAAAGCACCCCCTAAAACGTACGGCTATCAGTTGGGGTCAGGAGTTGGTGATGTGTCAAAGGCTCCAAGGCATGGTATGTGGGTAGGAATCATGAGTGCTATTGGCTGAGAAGGGTATCTTCTCATCTGGGTATCTCATAGAACAAAAGGAGCGTGGATATATAGGAATAACTCTGGAGAGCTTTTCTCTTTAGATGGGTTGGAGCACACAAAGAGGGAAATAAAGGAGCATAAAGAAGGTGGGCTCAATGAGGAGGTTAACAAAAGCATGGAGATTGTTTGGTTGATTGATTGATTAGTTGGTCTAAAGTATGGTATTAGTATCTAATAATGCATATAACTAGGTTGCCCAAGGGCTCTAATGGCCAATCGTTTAAACAAATGATTAATTTGGGATGTAGGATTGGATTTTGATTTGGCATTTGGCTCCAGCCCTGGTCCAAATCACAAGGGTTATCAACCAATGTAGGGCTGTTCCTGGTCATGATGTCCTGGTCTCATAGTATAAAAGAACCAAGATGGATAACAAGAACAAGCCGAGAACGTGGCAAAAGGATTAGGGCACAAGGGAAGGCTAAGAAGAAATCAAGAGGAAAAAGATCTTGGATTCTTTGACATTTGGTGTTTTTTCCTACTCGTATTTCTGATAGGTGGCCAAGGAATTAAATTGAATGGCTCAGAGACACGACAATGTTTCATCAGCCAAAAATGACAAAGATTCTCACGAGTTCGAGCTAAGGCTTCGGATCTCTAGCTTAGTTAGTATTTTAGGGATTAATCATTGCTAAATGTCCAAAGCAAGGTATAACCACCATTTTTTTGACCGGTGCACAATATTGCTACATTCAAGCTTTGTCACATTCTTGTACTATTGTTTTATTTTTTTATTGTATGTGGAAAGAGAAGTATCTTTACGAGGTTGTGACCATCACAAAGAATTCAAGTTTAGTGTAAGATTTTTTACTGAAATATAAACAATTCATGTTTAATGCTGAATATAGAATCAAGACTTTTCTAATATCTAAACATAGGGATTCTGTAGTGAGCACTCTTATTTCGTGATCCTCTCAACGTGCATTAATAATTTTAAAGAATTTTTGAAACCCTTATCTTCAAGTCCTGTGCTTGTCCTTTTTATACACTTAAATTTCTGATTGGAGGATTTAGGAAGAGGAATGGAAGGTCGATGATAAATGATTCGAAAGTTGCTAGAAACATCAGGAAAAAAAAAAAAAAAGAAGGAAAAAGAAATCTAAGATAATGCTAGATAACACTTCTGGAATGGGAATTCATATCATTCTATAAATACATGGGACAACATTTAGTGGTCATGAATGTTCTTTCTAGTTGCATAGCTAAAATATTACAAGAATCAATTTCTCATTGGTGGTTCAAAGATCTTATTATAGAACAGGACACAGCGCTGCCTAGACATTCAACCAGTGTGCTAGGAAACCCAAGCCACACAAACCCACCCACGACTCAAATACTACTAGATTGTTTGAGTCATTTGTCTATTCACCCAACCACTACTCTCTTGCATGGGTGGCACAAACTGAGCCGACCCAATCTATTTGATCAGGTTTGGGTCGAGAGTTTCATTAGTTAGGTTCTGGTAGGTCAGATTTCTTAAGCCAAACTTTAAAGGATTAGGTATGGATCAAACTTTCGACCCAACTCGAGTCATGAGGGTAGATTTCTATCTGGATCAAAAATAGTCCAGCTTGGATTGAGTCGTGATCTTAGATAAGCATCTTTTGAGTGATTAATCTTTTCCGGATACTAGTTATTTAAATCATTTTAGAAACAGATCAGTTGGACAGATTTATTAGGGATTAAATCGTAGCATGGTTTTGCTAGGGATTAGATCTTACAAAATAGATTAGGCTAGGTTTAAATGAGTAACCGAAACTGGATCGTGGTTGGGTATAGGTCAAGATGTCTCGACCGACGCTTGATCAGGTATAGCTCAAGGTTTTGTAAGTTGTCATTTTTAATTGACCCGAAATAGACATATATACATACAAACATGAATGATACCCATATGATTCCATATGTTGCACCTGTATCTACTGGAAACGAACGAGTTGGCCGATTCATATTGCAATCAACCATATTAATACTAATATATATTTCTCTTTTTAGGACCAACTAAAACAGTAGAAAACGAATCCCTCCACCATTCTAGTTATTTGCATATCTTACCGTATCATTTGTGACCCAACCAGAAAAATCTAAAACATGAACATAATAGTGTCCATTAGATTTACACTCCAACAAACCATCATAAAATTCTTTACGTTCAACCACCTAGAATTGGGACTCCCGATCGAGGACCACCTTGCCGCCTCCCTTTTTTTCTTTCCAGCGATTTCTACATAAGAGCTTGCCCAATTTGACAGCTGCCATAGGCTAGAACTGTAAAAACACAATTACAAATATCCTTAAGGAGTATAAAAGAAAGAAATTGCAACACAGCCATAGAAGAAGACCTGAACAACAGGAATAGTATAACATCCAACATGCAAGTCTTGGAGCTAGCAAGTGCAATCAGTTTAAGCATTCATGTTATTTCAATCACAACAGCAAATTTGCCTCTATTCAGAACACAGCAATCCATTCCCAAAAAGTGCCATGTATTTTTCTTTCTTTTTTGGATGTCGAGGCCCCACGCCCCACACTTCCTTTGCAGTAGCATATATCAGAAGCTCCTGCTACAGACCACCCCTTAGAGCAAGCACGAGATGAAGGACAGAACCACCCTCGATGTTGTAGTCCTTGGCAGTCTTATCATCCGCAAGCTGCTTTCCTGCATATATGAGCCTGCACAAGGAAACGAAATGCTAAGATCTTCAGGAAATGAAACTTGGTAGAGAGAGACACATATTAAAAACAAAACAAGCTGCCAAAACTTCAGCCAATATCGGAGATAGATCATCCTTAACCACCTTGGAGTTTTGATATTATCCACCTAAGGTAAACAGAAATTGCTCTCAGGGCATTGTATAATGCTCATTATAAAAGAGAACGCAAGGATACAAAATTAAAAGATACAAACAGAATTTGTTTGCCATGGTGGAGAAGCACAAAAGATTTTGCAGTTTAAAGTCACCCCAAAAAAAATTGACTGGAAGATCAACAGTAGGTTTATAATACCATTCCAAAAACACTACTTATACTATGAGTAAGGATTTATTTACTTGCTACCATCAGCATGTGATTAAAATAATCACAACTTCAAGGGACAATTTACAAATAAGTCATCTGAAAAAAAAAAAAGGGGATACTCTACCATACCAAAAATATCAAGTCATTCTTCACTTGAGATCGCTATGTCACAAAGTTCCAGTTTGGCACTAGTATAGACTACAACTCTATCTATAAAGTTTAACTCGAAGCTTATTAGTGAAAAATGAAGGAAAAATTAGAACAGCATGCATGCTAGAACAACAAAAATTTTATACAAGCAGTGAAAACAATTTAATCTAACATGCATCTTCTAGATCTCATCTCATGAGATCATCCCTATCATGTTCTTAAAATCTATATGCAACAACTAAATTTATATTAAAGCAAAACCATGAAGATCTCATCTTCACCTTTGCGCGGATAATTATTCACCGCAATCGATAATCGTGGATATCTTTTTCGATTCTTTTTTGAGCCGCATAAACGTACGGCCTCTACAGGTATCCACGGGACAGATCTAGGAAAGCTCCTCTTTATTTCTTCACCAAGAAACCAGCAAGCAACTTCAAGGAAAAAGAAGATGCAAGAACTCCTCTCAAATCAGCACCCCAGACCTTGTGCATATAAGGAAGAAGGTGCCCAATCTTTCGGTGTGGAAACCAAGGACGCCAACCCTTAGGCGTGGGCGTGAGGAAGAGATGGAGAGAGGGGCGTAGAGAGCTAAGGAGGCTAGGGTTTTTGGTTGCTTTCTTATGTCTTTAAAGATCATATCTCAAGTCCCTTTTATAGGCCAAAACGAAGTCCTATTTGGTTTAAGAATTTAATCAAATCAGATCTTTATCTCACAAGGAACCCAAAACCAACTCTTATTAGGACTCTTGGGGCACCTCCACTTATTCTCTTTGATAACAAAACCAGATGGGGCATGTGCCCCATCTTTTTCTCCTTTTCCTAATCGCAATAGGTCTAGGAGGCGCCAACAATTGGTGCCCCATGGATCTAATCTAATTGGGTTCAAACCCAATTTCTTCCAACTTAATTTATGAAGAAAAACCAACTCTTGACTGCCCATATTGCTTGCAATTGACTTGGTCTTGACTTGGTCAATCCCCATCTCATAGGAATTCAAATCTAAAGAGAATTTTGGTTTATCATGTGCTAGCATGATTTTTCTAAACCCAATAGGATTTCTCAAATTCAAACCAATTGGAACCTCATAAGCCCAATTGTACGATCTTAGATCCAATCCCTTGTTGTATGACTCCATAGATTCAATTCTGTCTGATAGTAGAATATATTGTGATCTCCCTCAACAATATCATTGAAACTTCTTTCAATGGATTGGAACCTCTTTAAATTCAACCAACTCGAAAATTATTGATCATCAAAATAATTCTCAATTGACCCCACGATCCACCAGTGACACCTAGCAGTAAGTAGTGGCAATCCAGCAAAACTGAATAAATAAACCTCTAGGTGCAATTGCTGTGTGGTCCGGTTCTTCTATTGTGAGTTCCGACAAGACTAAGATTATGGATAACTCGTCAATCTGATCTTGTCATATGTAAGATTCAATCAATCTGAATTCTTAGTGAATTCTCATAGAAACTCATTTCCATCATTCACATTTGTCATGGCCATGAACTTCCGAACTCATTTTTATGATCCTCATAAGACTTCTCCCTAACTAACAAGATCAATGGATCTGATATAGATGTACACCCTATTCCTACAATGAATCTACTGCAGCCAAATACACCTCAAAGCTCCGTATGACTAGGAGATCGAGTTATGATGTAGTCAAACTACAGTAACCTCGTTGTGAATAATCGAAGCACTACAGGTCGAAGAACTATTCACACTACTGCAGCATCGAGATGTTACGACGAGAAGGTAGATATCCAAATGACTACTCGTATTGATCACACTCAGCACCCTTATTCTCTAACAAGCACCTACACTCTCGCTCAGTATCCTTACACTGTAGATTCGAGACTCATCTACCCATAAGAGAGCGATCTGTACACCAATCTATCTAAATCGATCACCGTCTCCATGATGATCCTACGATCGGAAGCAGTTTATGAATCAACCATTAATGACACATGTCTTAAATTTTTAACTTTTGAGAAAATGTGTCATCATCTTATTAATTTATTAGACGATTCATAGACATACTACACAATATGAATTGATAAATAACTCAAATTTTATTTCATTAATAAGTCAAAATTACAAATTATGCTTTTAAAAAAATTATGTGTCGACCTAATTGACTTCTAGGACATACATCTAACAATCTTCCATTTACACTAAAGTCAATTGACCATAAATCTAAGTTCCATCTTCTCAAGATGGACTTCAATTTTTTATTGGCTCAGCTACTCCATTAGTGAGTCAGCCACGTTGTCAGTGGTGTCTACTCTCTATACCTCGATGTATTTCTTCTCAAGATAATCGCAGATTAGATGAAATCGTCGCTCAATGTGCTTGAACTCTTATAAGACCTCGACTCCTTAGCTAGCGCTATGGCACCGTTGTTGTCGTAGTAGAAGAGTGACATCTGATGGCATCACATCCAATTCTGCAACAAACTTCTTAAACCAGAATGCCTCCTTCACAGCTTCCGATGCGACGATGTACTCTGCTTCCATGATGGAGTCCGCTATAACAAGCTGTTTGGAACTCTTCTAGCTCACAGCACCAGCATTGCATAAAAATACACTGCCTGATGTCGATTTTCGATCATCAATGTCAGACATAAAATCTGAATCAATATATCTCTGCACCCTCAATTCTCCACCTCCAAAGATCAGGAACATATATCCTTAGTCCTCAAGTATTTAAGGATACATTTCACAGATGTCCAGTGCTCTTCATTTGGATTCGACTGATATCTGCTCATGACACTCATAGCATGGGCTATATCAAGTCATGTACATAGCATGGCATACATGAGGTTCGCTATGGTCGAAGCATAAGGAATCTTGCTCATGCATTCTATCTCTTTCGATGTGTTGAAACACATTTTCTTGGAGAGATGAATTCCATACCTAAAGAATACAAGTCTCCTCTTGAAATTTTTCATGCTGAACCTCTTCAACACCTCCTCTATGTACATCATCTGTGAAAGTCCTAACATCCTCTTAGATCTATCCCTATAAACCTTAATCCCTAAAATAAAAGATGCTTCCCAAAATCCTTCATGGAGAATTCTTTAGACAACCATAACTTGACCGATGTCAGCATGGGAACATCATTCTCAATCAGGAGTATGTCATCCACGTATAGTATAAGGAAAGTGACAGCACTCCCACTGGCATTTTTGAACATACATGATTCCTCCTCGTTCTTGATGAAACCAAATGATTTAATCACATCATTGAAACGAATGTTCCACCTCCAAGATGCTTGGTTAAGTCCATAAATGGACCTTTGCAACTTGCAGACTTTATGATTTCCATCACTGGAAGTGAAACCCAAAGACTGCTCCATATAGATATCTTCCTCAAGATATCTATTTAGAAAAGCAATTTTCACATCCATTTGCCATTTCTCATAATCGTGATATGCTGCAACAGCAAGCAATGTTCGAATGAATTTTAGCATGACCACGGGCAAAAAGATATCCCAATAATCAATGTCCTCGCATTAACTATAACCTTTTGCTACGAGCTTTGCCTTAAAGGTCTCTATCTTTTCATTTGAACCTATCTTCCTTATGTAGATCCATTTACACTCGACAGGTACAATACCTTCTGGTGGATCCATTAAGGTCCAGACCTGATTTGAGTGCATTGAGTCAATCTCCAACTTTATTGCCTTTAATCATTTCTCAGAGTCGATATCTAATATCGCCTTGTCATAGATCTTAGGGTCATCAACATGACCCCATTTTCCACGAGAAACATTTCCTCTATATCCTCAGTGACGATACCCATGTATCTATCAGGAGGATGGAAAATCCTACTAGATCTATGAGGTGGAGGAGATGCGTGTATTGACTCGGTATGAATGGGTTCTTCAGGTTCTGAAGCTCGCTGCTCTTCATAGACTTTCTTTTCGAGCCCAATCTGTCTTTCTATACCTCCATCTTGAATAAATTATTTTTCAAAAAAAATGGCATATCGGCTCATAATCACATTGTGATCTTCTGGAAGATAGAAATAATATCCTAAAGACTCCTAAGGATATCCGATAAAACGAGCCTTTAGAGATCTGACTTCTAACTTATCCGCCTATTATCTTTTGATATCAATCGAATAACCCCAAATTCTGAGATGACCTAGATTTAGTTTCTTACCATGCCATATCTCATACGGTGTGGTAGGAACAGTTTTAGAAAAAACCCTATTCAATATATAATTCGCTGTTAATAAATCAGATCCCCAAAGAAATATAAGAAGGTCAGTGAGGTCATCATGGATCAAACCATATCCAATAAGATTCGATTTCTTCGTTCTGAAACTCCGTTGAGTTGAGACATTGCAGGTGGAATCCATTGTGAGACTATGCCATATTCCTTAAGATAATTAAAAAAATTTTCACTAAGGTATTCATCTCCTCAATCTAATTGAAGAACCTTAAGAGATTTTTCACTTTGCTTTTTTACTTCATTTCTGAATTCTTTAAATCTTTCAAAGGCTTCAGACTTGTATCTTATGAGATACACATATCCGTACCATGAGTAATCATCGATAAAGATAATGAAGTAGAGATAACCTCTTCTAACCACCACATCAAATGGGCCACACACATCAATATGTACCAAGGCAAATATCTCAGTAGTCCTTTCCCCTTGTCCCACGAAGGATAGTTTGGTCATTTTTTCTTAAAGACAGGACTCACGGACCGGATAAGACCTAGAGGTTAATAAGCCCAATAGCTCATCTTTCTTCAATCTATTAATCTTTTCTTCTCCTATATGACCTAGTTTAAGGTGCCATATATAATTTAGGTTAATCTCATCTCTAGATCGTTTAATTCCTATGGCATTCACATCCTGCTCGGTTATATTCACAGATACATCAGCATGCAACTGATAGAGACTGTTAATTAAGAAACTACTTCCAACCATTTTATTTTTAAAATAAATAGTATAGTAGTCCTTATGAAACTAATTACATAGTTATCCTATGCTAAACAAGATACAGAAATTAAATTTCTACTAGCCGCAGACACATAGTAATAGTTCTTAAGAATTAAACTAAATCCTGATGGTAGTCGCAGATGGTATGTCCCTACAGCCACAGCCGCAACTCTTGCTCTATTTCCAACTCGTAGGGTCATCTCACCATCCCTCAGCCTCCTACTATCCCCAAGATCCTGCATAGAAGTGCACAAATGAACACTAGAACCAGAGTCTATAATCCAATTGGATGTAGAAGAAACCGTAATATTAATTTCGATAACGAGCAGGTTAGACATACCTTCAAAAGGTGTGCCATCCTTCTTATTCTTCAGGCTGGCTAAGTAGGCAGGACAGTTTCTCTTCCAATAGCCGTTGTTTTTTCAGTGGAAACACTTTCCTCCTCTACGGTCTTTTTCTTGGGAACCTCCTTCCTCGGCTTATTCTCTACCTTCTGCTTCTTCACGAACTTTCTTTTCTTCCCAATAGACTCTCTTAGAAGAAGTCCACTCCACAGCTAGAATAATGCCCCTTGAACTCTTCAAGGTGTCTTCCATTGTCACCAACATGTTGACCAATTCGGCCTTGGTGCATTCAATTTTAATCATATGGTAGTTTACAATAAACTGCGCATATAAATCAGTAAGAAATTGCAAGATCAAATCAATCTGCAACACTTTGTCCATGGACATTCCGAGCTTCTCAAGCTCCTCAAAATCCTTGATCATTATCAAACAATGCTCATGGACTGACTGCCCATCACGCATTTTTGCTTTGAAGAGTCTCTTGAACACTTCGTAGCAAGCTACGTGATTCTGCTCACCATACATCTCTTATAAGTGGGCTAACATGCTCCTAGTTAATTTTCTTGTCCTCGTGCTGGCGTTGGAGCTCATTAGATATAGATGCCAGCACGTAGCACTGTGCCTTATTGTCGTTATCCAACCACTTCTCGTGGGTAGTCCTTTGATCAGGGGTCGGACGAGCTTGTAGTGCAAGAAAATCCTGGTTAAGAACATAGCTCAGCTTTTTGGAACTCAAGACAATCTTTAAGTTCCTGAGCCAATCCTTATAATTAGGTCCAGTCAATCAATTGTTTTCTAAGATTCAGATTAGAGAGTTTGAAGCAGACATTTTTCTACAGAGAGAAAATTCTAATTAGAATTTGTAATTGACTTCTTAATTTGTTTTAGAATTTTTATTTTAAAATCAAACTAACTCTCACTATTTCCTCAGATCTTCTACACTCCTCGAGTGGAGAAACGAAAACCTCCACAATTAGGATTTCAAGTGAGTACTGCAGGTCCATCAATTGACATACTATCTCACCTGACAGTTATTGACGATATATCAATCAATAAGTGGATAACTCTTCTCCAATACTTCTCAAGCAAATTGCAGTGGTCACCGATCTCTAATTCCTGAAGCCTTATCTGACAGTTATTGGCCTCATTCCTCAGCTAAGTCAGATCCGCCGTTCTTGCGTAAATGAAGTCATCATTAAGACCCTCACCTGACAGTTATTGAGTGCAACCCCATCTCCACTTTGCAGCATCTCATGCTAATAGAGTGGTTGCATCTTCCTTGATACAACTGAACCACTGTATCCAGACGAAAACAGTCAACATCCGGAAGGGCCCGCACATTTACAATGATGGAATAACGCTCGACTTAATATTTTGTGAGAAGATTTATTTTACATCTTTAGGTTTAATTGTTTATTTACATCACATGTAAATCCACAATTGATTGGATTTACTATTGAGATCACGTCTTGACTCATCAAGACCAGACTCATGGTGCAAAGTAATTATGGTGAACTCAACCCTAAGCACCCCAAATCAGATTTGGTCAACCAAATTGGCCAGATAAGTGGAGATCGATAGGAAGCTCTCCACTGTTGGTGCAACAGTCTTAATTAAGTAATCACCTTTCCAAGCACTTGCCTTAGACACCAATAGATTAACCTCATCCAAATTGGCTACGATTTTTGGTTCCTCACCACCAATTGATCTATTGCAACCATCTAAGTGAATTCATGATACAACCCTACATCAAGGGTCGTAGTGACTCAATGTGATCACTAGCATCAATGAACCACATCGCGATTATCTCATAATCTAATCAAGTCTTTTCTTTTCTCAAAAGATGACTTATGATTAAAGGGTTTGATCACTTATCATCCCAGAACAACCTTTCAGCAGAACCAACTTTATGTAAGGGCAACCTTATATCAGAATGAACTTAAACTAATCTATTTGCCTATCAATTAAATCTCTAATCCAAAATTTCAGATCCAATCTAAATTTTAGATGTGTGACTTAGGATTTCATCTTTTATCATCCTAGGACAACCTTTCAGCATAGCATCTGTTATGCCAAGACAATCTTATTTCAGAATGATCCTTGATTAACCCTAATATTTATCAATCATAATTTCTGATTTTTCATTAAAATTTTTGATCTAATATTTTAGATCTCATCTAAATTTCAAATCAAAACACAAAAAATCAGAATCAAATAAAACAAAAAATTAGATCTAATTGAACAATCATGCTTATTTGAAAACATAAAATTCAGATCTCATCTAAATTTCATATACAATTGATAAACATGAATTTTCAAATCCAATGTGAAATAGAGATCTAATCAATAAGCAAAATAATTCAGAGCTAATCTGAATTTCAGATCTAAGAACATGATCATGCAACCATGCTCTGATACCAGTTAAAAAAAATACTAGGATAGCATGCATGCTAGAATAACAAAAATTTTATACAAGTGGCGGAAATGATTTAATCTAACATTCATCTTCTAGATCTCATCTCATGAAATTATCCCTATCATGTTCTTAAGATCTATATGCAACAAAAATTTATATGAAAGCAAAATCATGAATCTTCACCTTTGCGCGATAGTTATTCTCCGCAATCGAGGATCGTGAATATCTTTTTTTTTTTTTTTTGAGTCGCACAAGCGTCCGATCTTTATAGATATCCTCGAAACAGATCTAAGAAAGCTCCTCAAAGAAGAAGAAAGAAGATGAGAGAACTCTCAAATCAGCAATCCGGATCTTGCACGTAGAAGGCAAAAGGCACCCAACCTTTAGGCATGGAAACCAAGGATGCTCGACCCTTAGGTGTGGGCGTGAGGAAGAGTGGGAGAGAGGGGCGTGGAGAGCTAAAGAAGCTAGGATTTTTGGTTGCTTTCTTATATCTCTAAAGATCACATCTCATGCCCTTTTATAGGCCAAAACTAAGTCCTACTTGATTTAGGAATTTGATTAAATCAGATCCTTATCTTATAAGGAACCATCCTTATCTCGCAAGGAACCCAAAACCAACTCTCGTTAGGACTCTTGGAGCGCCTCCACTTGCTCTCTTTAATGCCAAAACTAGATGGGGCGTGCCCCCCATCTTTCTCCTTTTCTTAGTTGTAATAGGTCTAGGGGGCACCAACCATGGATTCAATCCAATTAGGTTCAAACTCAATTTCTTCCAACTTAATTTATGAGAAAAAATCAACTCTTGGCTGCCCATATTGCTTGTAATTGACTTGATCCAATCCCCATCTCATAAGGATTCAAGTCTAAAGTGGATTTTGGGTTTACCATGTGCTAGCATAGTTTTCCCAAATCTAATAGGATTTCTCAAATCTAAACCAATTAGAACCTCATGAGCCCAATTGTACGATCCTAGATCCAATCCTTTGTTGTGTGGCCCTATAGGTTCAATTTTGTCTGGTAGTAGGATATATTGTGATCTCCATCAACAATATCATTGAAACTCCTTTCAATAAATTAGAACCCCTTCCAATTCAGCTAATTCGAGAATTATTGATCATCAGAATAATTCTCAATTGGTCCTACAATCCATCAATGACACCTAACAGTATGTAATGGCAATCCAGCAAAACTGAATAGATGAACATCTAGGTGCAGTTGCCATGTGGTCCGATTCTTCTATCATGAGTCCCGACAACACTAAAGTTATGAATAACTCGTCAATCTGATCTTGTCACATGTAAGATTCAAGCAATCTGAGTTCTTAATAAATCCTCATAGAAACTCCTTTCCATCATTCACACTTGCCATAGCCATGGACTTCCGAACTTAGTTTCATGATCCTCATAGGACTTCTCCCTAACTATCAGGATTGATAGATCCCATATAAGTGCACATTCCATTCCTACAATGAACCTACTGCAATCAAATACACCTAAAGACTCCGTATGACTAAGAGATCGAGTTATGGTGTAGTCAAATTACAACAACCTCATTGTGAATAGTTGAGGCATCGTAGGTCGAAGAACTATTCACACTACTGCAGCATCAAATATGTCACGACGAGAAGATAGATTTCAAATGACTACTCGTATTGATCACGCTCAGCGTCCTTATTTTTTAACAAGCACTTGCACTCTCGCTCAGTGTCCCTACACTGTAGATTCCAAACTCATCTATCCATAAGAAAGCGATCCATGCACCAACCTATCTGGATCGATCACCATCTCCGTGATGATTCTACGGTCGGAAACAGTTTATGAATTAACCACCAATGATATTTGACTCAAATTCTCAATTCTTGAGAATATGTGTCATCATCTTGTTAATTCATTGAACGATTCATAGACACATTATACAATATAAATGGATAAATAACTTGAATTTTATTTCAATAATAAATCAAGATTACAAATTATGCTCTTAGAAAGATTACATAAGTTGTCCTAATTGACTTCTAGGACATACATCTAATAGAAAATACATCACAGTGTATCTACATTATGAATCTGAATCCAAAGCAGCACTAGGGAGCCACGGCATTCTCAGAGCAAAATGATGGAAACAAGGTTTGCGGAACCGCTACCAGCGACCGTATCGATTAGTCAGCGGTACGGTTCAACACGGCCCCATTTTATTTTGAACAGAGGCGAACCGATGAAGAAAAACAAAGCCGAATCGGAGAAGAAAAAGAGAAAGAGAGAGACATAGAAAGAGAGAGAGGAAGAAAGAAAAAGAGGGAGGGGGTCCGCTGAAAGGGCCATCGGAGGGTCTCCGGTCTCCGGCAGGCCGTCGTGGCCCGCGGGCGGCGTAAATGCCTCCCGCGGCTCCGCGGCATAAAACAGGGGCGATCCGCCCCCATTTTCCATATTTTTTTTAAAAAAATCTTTTTTTTCTTCATTTAAAAAAAGTTTTTTTTAAAAAAAATATGGAAAACGGGGGCGGATCGCCCCTATTTCACACCGCGGAGCCGCGGGAGGCGTTTACGCCGCCCGCGGGCCACGACGGCCCGTCGGAAGCCCTCCGACAGCTCCTCCGACAGACCCCCTCCCTCTTTTTCTTCCTCTCTCTTTTTCTTCCTCTCTTTTCTTCTTTTTCTCTCTTTTCTTCCCCGAGACCGGTATGTGCCATTTTCCATGCCGGAACCATCTCGGTTCCCCACCGGTACAGTTCGGCATACCTCGAACCGGCCGGTTCAGGACGGTTCCGAAAACACTAGATGGAAAGGTCAAGTCAGTTTCACATACCAGTAATGCATGATCTACAAGAATGCCTTGAAATATGAAAAATGAAAAACAAAAAAAAAAAGAAGAAATTTGGATATTTCTTGCTAATGAACCAACTAGCCACAACTAAGATACTAATAGTGCTGGAGGGCCAGGTACCTGACAAGCCATATAAATCAAGAATGCTCTCTCTCTCTCTCTCTCTCTCTCTGTGTGTGTGTGTGTGTGTGCATGCGCGCAAGCGCCACCACCTTCATTTGTTAGTAACTACACTGCTATCCTTCTAGTTCATGAAACTAAAGAAGCCTGATCAGAGTCAATGTGAAACAGCAGGAAAAAAATCCATTAGCTGCAATCTGCAATAAACCTAATTCTAATTTTAAAACTTTGCTAGGGAGGTAACTTAAAGAAGGCAAAAGATAACCTTCAATATTTATGTGTAAGATCAATGTAGCGGGTAAAATGGAAGGGATAATCTATAGCTAATTGCCTACCTAATCATC
Source organism: Elaeis guineensis (assembly GCF_000442705.2). Lineage (NCBI taxonomy): Eukaryota > Viridiplantae > Streptophyta > Magnoliopsida > Arecales > Arecaceae > Elaeis > Elaeis guineensis. The sequence continues at coordinate 91,016,420 of NC_025993.2, read as the reverse complement.
TAAAAGACTACATTCAAGAAGACAAACTGGAACACCAATTTAAGATTTGAGCCACAATTTAGTAGCTCGGCTGTTTGGAATCATTGTTCAGAACTTTGTGACTAGAAGTCTGGAACTAGAAAGTTTGTAAACGATCCAGCAGAGAATTGTGATGCAACATATATTTTCCTTCATTTCCTAATGGTGCTAAACAAACATGAAAATGAGACAACATGGTTATGTTATTTCACCAGTAACCCGTCTCCTATATGTGTACTCTGATCAAAGTATCATAGCCAATTCCTTAGTGTCCATACTAAGACTTGTTTCTCAGTATATACAAGAGAATAGTTAAAAATTGTTCAAGTAAACATCAAGGCAAAAAAATAAAAAGTTTCTAGTACAGAAATCAACCATACTGATAAACAAGTTTCAAGGAACAAGGAGAATAAAAAAGAAAATATTATCTGAAATTGCTCCTTAAAGGACAAAGTGCCAAGCAAGACCAAAATTCAATATAAAACCTAATAACAGTAATTTGTTGGAAGTTAAATTCTAAAGAAATTTCTGTTGGACAACATGATGTGAGCTGAAAATATTAAAATGGAATAATATTTTGATGAAGATAAAATGATCCTATAGAAAATTGATCAGAAGATATACCAGACGAGACAGACGCCAAAAGAACAATAGCAGAGCTAAGATAGATCAGATAAAGTTTATATAAGACACAAATTTCAAAGAAAAAGTACCTTTGCTGGACCGGTGGAATCCCTTCTTTCTCCTCAACTCGCTCCTTGATCCTATCAATGGTATCAGTAGGCTCAATGTCAATTTCAATTTCCTTTCCAGTAAGTGTCTTCACCTTAATCATTGTTCCACCCCTAAGCCTTAAAACCAGATGCAATGTTGACTCTTTTTGAATGTTGTAATCAGCCAAGGTTCGGCCATCTTCCAACTGTTTTCCAGCGAAAATCAATCTTTGTTGATCTGGGGGTATACCCTCCTTGTCCTGCAGCATCATCCATAAGACATTCAATCCAACATTAAAAAAAATAAAGATGTCTTTAACCTTGAAAAGCATGAAACCATGTTGTTCAACCATGGACGTTGCTTTAAGGACAAAGCATCACCGTTAATGTTGTAAAACTAATTTTCACATTACATTTATATAGGCCTTGGATTGAGTAATCACAATTGTCTGAATTTTTGTCAAAGTGATTTTTTTAAATTTTAGAATATTTCTAGCTTATAGAGAGGTTCCTAGAGCAAAAAAATTGACAAAAAAGCCTTAAGCTGGCATATACAAAGCCCTTTCTAGCTCTGCAGATTAACAATTTTATATAACCTTGATTTTTTTTTTTTATTTACAATCTTATTAATTAATCTATATAAGAGTTTTATTGTAAATTACTAATCAAAGCAAGGTTCACCGTCTCAGTATTAGACTATACCAATATCATGCTAGTATAGTATTAGTACTCCCGATATGGGGGTTAACTCAGTGTCCCAAGTCATGGTATGCCCCTATACCAAGTCTCCTTTCAGTACTAGTACCGTATGGCACAAGTTCGGCAAACCTTGGATCAAAGTCATCAATATTTCCACTTTCATAACATGCCGATTTAACATGAAGCAAATGATAATTCAATAAAAACAAGAAAATGTTCTTAAATGCAAAACCTAGGTTATTAGAATCAATAAGTAAATGCTATAGTAAAGTTTAAAGAAAAGACCGATCTTCCACTATAGGTATTACAGATTATCCCCACACGAGTTACAATGCAATTGGTTGATGTTGGATTTCAGAAATCAAATGTGGATACTAGTTCTAAAGAGAATATTTTGAGAATAAAATTACATAATTAGGTACATATAAACTGGAGAGAATGGCGTTCCCAATTTGGATACGGTCCAACACAAATTAGCCAAGAATCCTAGGCCACCAATAATGATGGCAATTAGTGATCTCACCACTCATGATCTTCTTTAAGTCAAAAGAAACTAAGCTTTAGGGGTAGCAATGGGTTGGTCAGGCCAGGATGAGACATGGGTATTAGGAAAAACCTATCAACCCAAGCCTAGCCTATTTGTTAAATAGGTTAGAAATCCAAAATCAAACCTAATTTATCTATCAAAATAGGTTACCCAACCTTGTCTAGATAATCCATTTAACAAACAACCCAAAAGATTGGCTGGGATTGTGATAATAGATTAAACAGATCTTAAACAGATCTTAAATAGGTCAAATGGGTCGAACATGTCTTAAACAGATTGGTTGTAAATGGCTTGAATGGGTTTGCCAAGTCAAAACCATAAATCCAAACCCAACTCATTTAATAAATGGGTTAAATTGGGTCGACCTATATATAACCCGAACACATTTATGCCAAACCTGAACCTATTTATCTTGTGTTGGTTGCAGGTCAGTTTCGAAAGCTGGCTCATAAATTGTCATACCAGGTAAGCTTTACTAAATCTTAATGGAGTAAAAAAAGAAGAAATTTTGTTTCCAAATGCATAATGTGACCAATTATGAGCTCAACATCCATTTCCAGATTAATCCAAGGAGGTGTATACTTCTAAGAATCTTCTTTTGTTTTCCCAAAGAAGAGAACCTTCTTTTGTTTTGGCTCAATAAGTCTAAATTGGCCTTCAGGTTAAGCAAATATTAAGTAATTTATTTGCAAAAATTTTATCCACCAGCTCACTTATAAGAACATCTTTTTGTGGCTCATGAACAAATTGGAGCTGAATTATTTATTCCATTTTTGTTTTAAGGTAGATTTCTCAAGATAGTCCAAGATTGAGAGGATTTACTTGAGCAATATATCAAATCTAATACCATCTTCCATAAAGAATGTAATAAGAATAAAATAAATTAACTTTTACCACCTAGACAGATCCAAATTTTGACAAATTGGCTTGTTTCCAATTGGTTTTGTCTTGATCTACCTATGTATCCAACCTTGGCAATTCTCTCAGTCCAAAGACAACTTCCAAATCTAGGTAAAATTTATATGCTCCCTCCCTGGTTGCATGAACTTAGATTGTATAACTAATCAGGTAGGTTTTCCTTCTCTCCAACTGGTATTCTATGTTTTATAGCAAGCCTATGTCCCCAATCGGTTTTGTCTTGATCTACCTTTGGAGATGTGTCTAACCTTACAATGCTCTTATAGCCCAAAAATACAACTTCCAAATCTAGGTGAAATCCATATGCTTACTTCCTGGTTGCATGAACTTTGATTGCATAACTAATCAGGTAGGTTTTCCTTCTCTCCAATTGGCATTCTAGGTTCTACAGCAAGCCCATGTTCCCAAAATTGCACTTGTAAAGAATCTAATAGACACATATAAAGTTGACACTACGTTGAGAAATAAATATAGAATGTTCACAAACCTTGAAGGATCATGTTGTATCTGAAAAGATCAACCTGACCCTTTTCAATCATTCTTCACCTGGTTTTCAATTGTTTTCACCATTTAGTTAGTCATCCATTCAAAGAAAAGAAGGAACACGAAATTTTCGATTCAACAAGGTTAGCCTTGCAAAGAGAGGTTTTATCAAGATGATCTGATCAACAACACAATAAACCTCCAACTACAACTGTAAAAAGACCCAATCACTGTACATGTGTGTGCACACAACAGACTTATAAACACATACATAACTAGAAAAGTATAAATAAATCAGATGAAATCAATGAATAAATATACACTAGATTATAAAAAGAAGGTTTCAAATTTCAACTATATAGATTCTTTTCTGCCAACTTTTTCTACAAAATACCCTTCCTAGTTTTTCTCTCCCTTGATTAAATAGGACATTTTAGGTAAATATGGGCGATATCACACCCTTTTTCTTATTTCAAGTTTTCTACCTGCTCAAATTTGCAGCTGCATCACTCTCCCCGGTCACTCTTTTTAAATCTCCCAACCCTATCCTCCGAAAAGGAAAAGCCATGCAAGATTTCATCCAATCTCTCTGTATCTCCCTCTGTGCGCACGTACATGCTTGCGCGCATGCGCATGTGCAGCAAGACTAGGATGAATAACGTCAAAAGAAGATAAAAGATTCACATAGAAATTTGGTTTGAAGGCGATGTTCTCTATTGACAGATGCTGAAATGGGGTTCCTTTTTGAATTCTGCAATATTATTGATCTGTGGAACTTGTTCTACTATGTAGTGCTCAAAGTTGGAATATGTTGTTGGTTGGCAGGTGGAGAAGGATCAGATTCTTCAAAAGTAATGAGAAACGCATGTAGGTAAGAAAGAGCTCCCTGGGTCAAAAGGAATAAGCATAATATTTGAAGAGGAAAAGAAGAGGTCCAAGTCCAACATGGAGAAGGAGGAAACCTGATGGGAAAGGGGACAAAAACCGTCCTTCCCACATATTTATTTAGGAATGGATTTCATTTAACTATTGTCCTGCAATGGTGCTTAGAATAAATGCTTGAATAGGAGGAAATAGATATTTTTCTTAGTTTCTTGAATTTTTGTTTATTAAATATTTGCCTTGGTATAATAACTTGGTTTTGTTTATACCATATGAAAAAGACCAGAAGGCCTATTTTTTCTCTAATTGATTATTGCCATGTGATGATGAAATCAGAGGAAAAGTTGGAATAGGTGGAAATTGATATCTCATCATCTTTTGGAAACCCAATTTTTATTTTTGTGCATCTTCATTTGTGATTTGGTTTGATTTGTTTTCAGCTTCATTGATCTGAAAGGTTTTATTTTAGTTGTTATCTTTTTGTTGGATTTTGATTGAACAGAAGTAGCCTAATTTTCGTGTTATGCAGTTTGTAATAGGATTACTTTCATCTGATAGTGACATTAGAAGAGAAGCTAAAATGGGTAAAAATGTATATTCCACCACCTTCAGATGCCCTTTTTCATTTGTAATTTTGACTTCCCCTCAACTCATCTCCTTTCCTCCATTTTTATCGGCTTGCTAATTTTTTACTATATACCATTTTTTTCCAACATTTGTTTTATTTATGTTGCATAAAAAGGCATCTATTCTTCCTTCCAAAATTTTAAGAAAATTGATGGCAAGCAGACTTCATACTAAGAAAGCAATTTAGCAATACTCTCATTTCTAGGAACGAAACCTTCTCATTGCAATTGTAATCCATAAGGGTTGAACTCCCTTGACTTCTAATCCTCTACAACTATGATGAATCTTATGTGAACAATGATCACCACCCACTACAATATACTTCTCTCACTTATACCTGCACAGCCCTTAGCTCACATCTTAAGCCATCAGATATCTCACCCAATGCCTTTGCAGGGAGCTTTCTCCAAAGAGATAAATAAATCCTATTTCCACTCTCTGTGGTGATCACCACAGAAATCTCATTTCTCTCCTTTTTAATTAATTTTATACCTCCACCTAAGAGGTTGAAGAAAGAGATTGATTATCAGTATCATAATTTAGGAAGATTCGATCATGACAAAGTCCTCAATTTTTGACCCAAATCCTGTAAAATTTCCAAAGGATTAATTAGTTATGGTGTTCCCGTCTCCATTTAATATTGCAATGAAGTATTCTAAGCCCAGCAATGGGTAAAAATTCAGAGCCTAAACTGAACCTTCACCCATTGAGATCCTATCTGCCTTTTTGACATTCCATAGAACAACCTGCATCTAATAATCTCACCTTTGAGAGCTGGCTGGTCTCCCAAGGTGGTTGAACTATTGATATTCTTAGTATAGTCCCCTCTCCTTGGTATACCCTGTTATGGTCCAGCAACAGTATGCCTCTTTATTCAAAGTACTTTGTCAACCACCTTACAAGCAATTTGAAGAAAGCATCTTTGATGTTTGAACATATTCATCACAAACTTAATGGTGGATGACAATATCAGTCAAAAGCAAAACAATTCAAGATGCAAGATTTTATAGTCATTATACAAAGTGGACTTCTTTGCGCTATCCCATAACTTATCTCCTTTGCTTAAAAAAAATAAATAAAGCAGATGTACCATGTCTTGTAAAGAAAATCGGCTCCTTTTCCAGAAAAAACACCATCTTCTTTGAAATACACAATTGGAAAATCATTTTCATAATCTGATCCAACGTTTAAAGTTTAAATTCTTATAGTGAGCCTACTTTCAAGGCCATCCTACATTGTCTCTATAAATTACTTTTCAGAACGATGGAAGACAAAACTAAAGCTAGGATGCCAATGACATATGAAATTAACCTCAAAGGAAACAAAATAAAATAAGTAATTCTCGGGACACCATACATCTATATTTACTTTGCTGTAGCAGAATAAACAAGAAATCAAGATGATGGATCCCCTAAAGAGAACCTGTGATATCCTTGCAAAGTAAAAGTGAAGATACAAAATACAACATATAGGGAAAAAAGTACATGCCAGACACTGCCTCAACTTGCCTCACGTCTATGATTTATAACCGAAACCTACCACCACATTCATTCTTCTCTTTTTTAGGATATATGATGACAAAGCCACCTTCTAGGTTCGAATCTAGAACTCTCCCCAAGTGCATGCACTGAGAAAGATGCTAAACAGCTGGACTAAAAAGTCCGACTGGCTTACCACCCAATTATACTCCCACCCAATTGGAACATCATTTTAATCTTGCCCTTATGGATTTTTGCCTCCATGAAATTATGTATACAACATCGCTAACCATAGTCCTTCATCGCTGAGGTGAGGATGTGCTCCATGCCAAGCATATGTTTGTCATAATAATATTCATAATCATCTAGTCTCTGATTGGGCCGGTTTTATGGATGCATACATTTCATAGTTTGTGATATATTTCAACAACCGTTGTCAACCTAACGTCAACGCTCCTCCTAGCATCAATTCTAATTTGGATCCATTACATTATAAAACTATTATGTATCAACACCATAATTAGAACACCTTCCACGATGAATCAAATATCACCAAAAAAAAAAATCTTGCCACCCTCCATGGTAGGAGCAGCTGTCCTAAGTTCAGAAATAGTACCTAATCCCGTCTCCTCTCTAGCTTACCCTCGGATATCAAGCAATCAAAAACACTAGATCTAATCCATCAAAGAAAAACAAAAGGAGAAGACAAGTGAATTAATGCACAACAATTTAAAAGGGAAAAAAAAAAGGATCTATCAAGTTGAGAACATGACAAGATCAGGAAGAGAATTTATTCGCTAAACCTATGATCGGTGGATTCCTATCGTATCAAAAGATCGACAGATAGGCAAGAACAACACAACCCCAGAGCAAAGAGGGGCCTTGAAGGGAGGAGGAGACCTGGATCTTGGATTTGACGTTGTCGATGGTGTCGCTGCTCTCGACCTCGAGGGTAATGGTCTTCCCGGTTAGGGTTTTCACGAAGATCTGCATCGTGTCTGGTCTTGGTCGTCTGGGTGACGTTGGGGGGCGGGAGGAGTCCTCTGGCGTCTATCTGCTTGCCTTCGACTGCGGCACTTCCTATAAAGTTTACCGGGGCAGGTCGAATACTTGCCCGTCCGAGATTGAGGCATGCAGACAAAATACAAACCTGGTCATTCCAAACACAATCCAATGACTTTACGGGTGTATTTAGGGGTGAAAATAGATTGAAAAAATTATTTTTAAATCTATTAAAATATAAATAAAAATTTGAATATTTAATTCACATCTATAGTTATATTTATATTTATTTAAAAAATAAAAATAAATATAAATAAATAACTATTCAATCCATATCCAAAAATATGATTTTAGTTTTTTATCTTTTTAGTTTTGTATAACACTTATTGCGTCAAGACTCCGATGAAAGCTGATGTGGCTAAGGGCGGAGGACGGTCTGGAAATCGAAATATCATAAGACCTACAAAAGAAGTCCACACATATTGAGGGTTCTCTAGCGGGGGACCCTCCAATGTTTAAGTCAGTCGGAGTTTGAAAATAGTAGAAGAGGGAGAGTTTTAGCTTACCTCGAGAGTCCCCTCATTACCTCTTTATATAAAGATGGAGATATAGGCTATTACGTAGGCCAGTAGCTAGATCATGATCTGTTAGATTGTTAGAATAGGAGTCTGTCCACTAAATTATTAGCCCACATTCTAAGAGTTTATTGGAAAGATTCCAACTAATTGCTCACGTGGTTGAATAACCAGTAGTCTGAGGTTAGTATGCATCCGAGGCTCTGATCCAAATATGCTGTTATTGTTATCGATTGTGAGAGGTAGTCCTATATGGTCGGCAAGATCCCGATCTTGAGGTCAAATAGGAGCCAATGGGATTATTCCCCTCTAGTTCTCCATGGCGATCTTGATAGGTCGTCAATTGTAGTCATTAATGCTTGACCAATTACAAGGTCAATAGCAGAGAATTGACAGCTTAGGCATTTGGTCAAGAATGACGTCTGGGGATGAAGTTCGTTGAAGTTACCCATACTATTATTAGGACGTCCAGATGATGTTTATCATTTGGAGTCTGCCTCGATACTACAGCTAATTCGAAGAATGTATCAAAGGATGAGGCTCGAGGACAATGTCCGAGGTGGTTCAACTCTATAACACTTGCCTCCTACTTCTTATCAGAGGTGAAGTAGTAGTCTTGGAAAATATTCTGGGTGCATGTTCGAGCAAGCAAATCTGAGTTATCTAATCTTTAGATGAGCCATCGCATCGCTTAATGAACCGCACCTTAATTATTCAGAAGATTCGGCGCTTCATGGATCCTAGTGCATTTATAAGGGACAGGCAGCTTAAGGTGGATCATTACTTCTGCTTCTAAGGTCTAGAGTCGACGGTTATGGCCCAACCAAATGGAAATTGTCACCTGCTTTGTGTCGTTCCCAAGGAAATTAAATCTAGAAACCACCCTTAGACCTTCCTAGCCTTGCCACATGGCAGCTCGTGGTAAGTTCCAAGGCATCTCTTGTGAACTGTCCCATGAGACCGAAAGGCTGCAAGGTTTATCGCTATAGATTTGGCCGCACAATGCGATCTGGCAGTTTGATGATCGAATCCGCACCATTTAAGATCTGTATAAATAGACTATCTATCTGGTAGAATTTTTTGTCATCCAATCATGGGGAATCCTCGTTCAAGAGGGCAAGGAGTGTTGAACCAGAGTTCCCTGTCATTGCTGCCTCAGCTATCTCGAGGCCGTCTCAGACCCCTCCGTTGAGTCGAACTCCTCCCCTATAGGTCTTGGGGTGAACCCTCCCCTACCTAGAGCTAATGGCGGGGCCCCTAACTCTTCTTTGTAGATTTCTGACGCAATCCGGAACCACTGTATTAAGGAGTTCAAGGCTTCGGTGGCCTTCAAGGAGGAGATCATCAATGCCATTGCTACCACTTTTATCCAGGCTTTTGAAGACTGTAAAGACTGTAAGGTCTGTTTGAAATGCATGGTCTCAAAACTAGACCTTAGGCGCCTCTGTCCCGACAATAATGATGAGGAGGTCAAGACGTTCTCTTTGGATGAAGACTAGGTCTTCATCTTTTTGTATATATTTTTTGGTGCCTTTTTTCGGCACCTTTCTGTAAATAAAAAGTCTGAGTCAATAAAAATAATGTTTTCATCATATTTTCATTTCTTGTATCATCGGTGTTTGACTTATCAGAATTTAGTCATTGTTCAATGTTCACTTTCTCCTTGTGCTAATCATCCAGGATGGTCGATATTGCCTGAGGACTCTGTAAACTTATATTATGTATGCCCACAGAATAAGTTCTATAGTCATATATTGGGCTTTCAGATGGACAATGCCAGAAGCTTGGCTCAATCCGAGGGTATGCTAAATCATCTCAGTAGAAGTTGTAAGTCAAGATCATATATTTCCTGATGAAGACTTCCGAGGCCTATCCCGAATTGAACTTTTGGCAATATGTTTACCAAGTCATTTTTATCGGTTGATTTTTGACCTCAAAATTTGTCGTTGGATTATTTCAAGACATTCGCTTATGGAGATCCTAACTTGAGGCAGGATATCTTCTGAAGTTTGGTTATCTTATCCAAAAATTTTTCAACTGGGGACTATTCTTGGAGTTATATTTTGCCAATGTAGATTGTCGAAGTCTATATTGATATGTTGGGCAAATTTTTCTAAATCAATGACTTCGGTTATTGAAGGAAAAGTATCCGATCTAATCAGATCGTCAGGGTGTATTTTAAAAAAAATTTCTATACAAAAGTATACATAATAATTATGGATTATCTTAATCACAGCGGAATAGATGCCTCGCAAGGTCTGAAAGCACAAGTCCTCTACTTCACACGCACGTCGAGCTCCACAGAAAAAAAGGATGAAGCCCTATGCATCAATCTTTAGAAGTGAAGCAAGGAGAGGGAGGAGATCTAATTTCCTCTCCTTAGGGATGCCTGAGATAAGATCTTCAAGCCTTCAACCAAGGTGCCAAAAATCTTACATGCCAAGAAAGAAGGGACCGGCTCCCTTCTTGATGTCGCACCAACTCTTAACCTCACAACAGCTTTAGAAATTTTTTGTCGCACAATTTTTCGTCTCCTTACCAGTGGTTTTGGTCCCTTGCTTTTAAAGATGAGGTGTCTTAAATCTGATCTGATTCCTTAGTTGGTTAGGTATCCTAACCTTATCCAAAATAGGAGATTGGATGAAAGAAGGAGAGTGCCTTAGAAATCTTTCACGCGAGACCTTCATGTGCACACACTTCTGGGTGGAAAAAATCATCGCCCCAACATCTTTTGGTCGGCCTCCTTATGAGAGAGAGTCCCAGATACATGGGACTCTTTGGTTCTAAACCAAATGGGCGCAGATTTGACTTGTTTCGAATCCGATTCGAACCAGATTCGAAGAGCCTGTCAATCCTAATATAATTAAAAGTTTGATCCAAGTTTAACTTGGATTTTTAACCCAATTCAAGCCTAATTAAATCAGATCTAATATGAAATTAATTAGCTCTTGAACTCAATCTCTTATAAATCTCTTGGATCATTGATCAGATCATCGTTATCCCCAAAATTAAATCTGAACCTCATGTCTAGTGCTAACTAGACATAGTCAACTTGTTTAATTCCGTATGATCCTTAACTTAATTCTTAATTAAATTAATTTATTTATTAATCAAGTCATATACTTTCAAATTAAATTCATAAACTTAAGTCAATTCTTTTCTATATTGTTTGACTTTGTATGTGACTCCATAGATTCAAATACTAAACCGGTAGTATAGGAACCATTTCCTATACTAATCGAAATTACCAACAATGGTTCTTGACGTTCGAATAGATCGAATATATGTAAAGCAATATTCAAGAACCAATACATATGGTTATCACATAATTTATCCTTTTAATCTTGAATGCTTAAAGATGATCTAAGATTTAACTGTCAATCCTAAAAAAATTATTCACATTGTATTTTAATCTTTCAAATCCATCACATAAATTATCCGGATCCAAAATTTACTAAATTAAAATACAATGATACAATATCTTCTATATTACGGAGGGATTAATTTCATCTTAATCTACACATAGATTTTACAAGTACTTGACTATACCCAGTATTTTAAAGTAACTGCATTAGAAATGCAGGTAGTCCAACACCAAAGTAAATGAGTTGCTTACAAGTCACTATGGTGATCTCAGATTTGAGGGACACTTCTGTCCATATACTTCGCGAGCTGCTCTTGACAGCAAAGTGCTCCATAGGTGAGTCACTTGTTCAATGATGATGTACTCATACATCTCATCTGTATGCCATACCAGTGTCTCCATACTCCTTGATTATGAGACAACCAACCTATATGGCACACAACGATCTACACTCGATAAACGTCATCCTTTCTAAATGACGTATCATTCGATCATGAACATATTTAAGAACTATTCTATAAATCCTCTTTTATCGAATGTCATATAGTTCTAAGGACTTCATCATAACACATGAGTTCATATAAGAAAGATGTACACCTTTGATGAAAAATATCAAATAATTTTTATTAATTCATAATTCATATATAATTTATAAAGAGCATAATTGTTGCCCAGCTATGCAACCCAAGAGGGAGGTGAATTGGATTTTTAAAAATTTAAACTTAACTTACAACTATGAAGATTATTTAACAATGAGCAAAATAAGTATGGAGAGTGTAATTTATGCAAGGTTAGAAGTTGGATGCAAGAATGCAAGAGAATCGAGAAATTTAAAAGGAGAGCAAGTAAGCACAACACAAACAAAAGATTTATAGTGGTTCGGTGCAACTTGCACCTACATCCACTCTCCAAGCTTCTACTTGAGAATTTAAATCTACTAAACTATATTCAACCTGAATACAATCGTCGGAACCTCCGACTCTAGCTATCCAAGCTAGAACACTTATTTTTGAGTACAAGCCAACCCAATACAATCCGATTCAAGGTTCGGATCAATTTTTTCACGTTTTGGAACCCTTCCAAAACAAAAATAATAACTCAAAAAGAGTATTACAGTTGATTACACAAAAATACAGATGAAACTCCTTTAATGAGCGAATAAAGCTTTAAATACATTTACACAATTAGAAGGAAGCTCTTTCTAATTTTCTCAAGATGATTGGAGACTTGAATGAGCTCTTGAGGAGTTGTGAACTTGAAATAAAAGCTTCTTGAACTCTTTTAGTGGGCTCTTGCTTAGGGTTGAAATGAATGTTTGAAAATTTTTTTCAAAACTCTTTCTTTTTTTTGATTCCTTCCTTTAAGTATCTTTTATAACTTCAAATAATGGTGGAGAGTGATCTGGACTGAAATAGAGCCGTTAGAGCACATTAAATAAGCATTAAATGCAATCAAAACAGATTAAAAACTAGCCGTTGTGAAAATTTTCCATCATAGGGGTTGACTCATAGGGTCGACTCATGCTTATGGGTCAACTCATGGGGTCGATCTCTGTGGAAAAGAGCAGAAAATGACTGTTCTGTAATTTTGGCCTGCAGAGCAGCAGAGGTCGACTCATGCCAAGGGGTCGACCCATGGGGTCGACTCACAGAGTGTGCCAGCCAATAAATTTTACGTGCCGTTCAGCCCTTCTAGCCATGAGTGACTCATGGGTCGATTCAAAAATATAAATCTGATTTTCTTACAAAATACACTTCAAAAATATTGAAATTACCTCCAATAGATTACACATTTTTGTTCTTGCTCTGGAGACTTCCGAATCAGATCTTGATAAAATTATGATTTTGCTCCTGAAATACAATAAATCTTTTTTCAAGCCAAAATCATTAGTAATCTCCTCAAATGCTTTGTAATCATCAAAATCAATTCAAGAAGCAATAATCTTCCCTTTTTGATATGATAAAATACTTGAGCAAAAGCATATATAAAGTATTGAACATGAATTTCAAATTTATGAAGATGCATCACCTAAATATTATAGCCAAGTATTTAAACGAAATGCATCATAAGCAGTTTGAAGAAAAATTTGAAATTTGCTTATAAGTTCATTTGCTTGGAAAGAAAAAAAGCTGATGATTTTGATTCTTTGACACATGTGCCCATTTGCTTAACAATTTACTTATTGCTCATTCTTTATTGCTTATTGCTCAATCTTGATTTTGATTCTCTACTCCCCCTTTTTGACAGCATCAAGGAAGATTCTCTACTCCCTTTTTAAGGATATATTTTCTCTATTCCCCTTTTATGATGGGATCAATTTTATTTCTTTAGCTCCCTTCTTTGATTGCTTATTTCTTTATTGCTTATTGTTTTACTCTCCCTCAATATAGCAAATGTAAAAGATATATCAATTTGCTCATTTAGAAGATATTACAATTTATAGTATTTCATAATAAATATAAGTTATTTTTCATATCTCATAATTAAAAGCAATTCGATTCACATTCATAGACATTCATTGAAGGTCAAAGTATCTATATACATATTCAAAAAGTGACTAAATACATAGGTGTTTCAATACATATGAGTCAACTTAGAGTACAAAATTCATGGATAGAAACTATCCAAGAGTCAATCAGTCAACACATTACATAGCCCACAAGATAGATCCTAGATAAAAATAAAAGAAAGGACAGACTACACTAGATCTAATAGATATCATGGCTGAAGGATCGGAGTCTGATGAATCAGAGATAGGGTGAGGAGATGAAGGATCATGTCCATGAGCTCGACCTCGACCGCATCTGCCTCAGCCACGGGTAAAGGTGCCAGCACTAGAAGAGGGGTGAAAGATCCTAAAGGCTGAGAAGCTATGGACTGAGCTACGAGTAAGAGTCTGATGGTGTCCAGAAGATTCAAGGCTCTCGAAACAGACTATAGCAGGGCACTAAACTGAGTGGAAGCATGTTCACTAGAGCCCCTGATCTCTCTCCTCAGGAAGTCAAAACCACTCTCTAAGACTCCTCGCAGTCTGGCCACCTCCGCAGATAAGTCTGAGACCTCAGTAATGTCCTCATGCGGCTGTGGATGGCTAGAGCTAACACTTGCCCCTACAAGTCAAGTACTCTGCTAGTCAGTCTCAATATACAACCCTCAAGCTGCTCAATGCGTATGACTGATCAGTAATCATCTGAAAAATAGTGAAAATGTGAGGATCAGTGTCTGATCAGATACATCCTGAGATTCGATCTCTGTGCAAAAACTGAAGTACCAATCTGTCGAGATAGAATGGAGCTACTCGCTGAGATATCATCTCAATCTGATCATCTGCCAATCTGAGCTCTGAAGGATGTGCTCTGCTGTCCGACTGCTGAACTGAAGTATGCCTCCTCGCAGACTCTGACGGCCAGCCTCATGGTCAGAAACAAACTGAATATCTGGTGATACTGCTCTGTGATCACGGAGGGGTGAGGATGGTCCTTCCTCCTCTGCTCTATCCTCAGCTCTCTCTTCCATACCTTTTGTCCAACCACCATCAGTTTTAGAAAATCCCATACGGTGCAATGTATGGCGGTTGATAGTGTCGGAGTGAGATAGTCTAGCTACAGCCTCCCCCTCAAAGCTAACTCCGAACCTCCTAAATACTAAAGTGAGAGCCATTCCAAAAGGCAAGTGTGCCTTGGACCTGTTCAAGGTCTCTCTCATAGCCTCAAACATCAAAGCAGGGAGGTTCAGGGGGGTTTGTGTAATCACATGATACATAATACAGATGTTCGACCAGAAAGAAGATCATGTCTACCACTTCTAGGAAAAAATAATTTGGTTACCATGTGGTGTAGCAGTCTCATCTCAATAGAAAGAATTTTGCCTCTAATTTGTTCAGACTTCCAGTGAAGGATCTCCCTAGGATAACATTTATTCCTTCCTCTTTAACTGGGAGTTCCATTTGGTGTACCCCTCACAAGGTAAATGAAGTATCTCCCTCAAAAGTACAGGATCTAGGCTAATGTCTACACCCTTCACTGTGGATTTCACTGTTTCATTGCTGTACCCCAAGTTTAGGTAAAACTCTCTGACAAGATCAACATATGTATTTTCTTTCAAGGAGCAGTAAAATTTTCAATCTTGTCCTTAATCTTTGATCCGATAGTGAACCCTTCTTTTTCAAAAAATCTGAAATCAATATTTTTTTCGGACTCTACTTTCCTATCGGAGAGGAGAACCTTACTAGGGCTAATTGGTGATCGGGTTGTAGCTGGAGCTGAAGCAGGAGCAGAGTTTGAAGCAAAAGTGGTCTCGGTTGCTAGTCTCTTTCGGCGCACACTTTCCTCTAACCGCGAACTGATTTCCTCCTCTATGAAGCTTCATCTTGGGAGCCATTTGCACAGGCAGGACTAGCATGGAACTTAGGAGAGCAAATGTGAGGGAGAGATGAAGGGTTTTATTTTGGTGGAAAGATAAGGATTTTGGAGAAGTGATGTGCCGATTTGGAAAGATGGGTAGAGTCTAGGGTAAGCTCGAATCGCTCCAAATGAAGAAGGAGAAGGGGAGGAACTTGGTTCCAAGAGGACGATTTAGAGGGTGAGAGACGGTGGGAGAAGGATCTTGAGAGAAAACTTGGATTTGAGGAAGAAGAGAGGGAGACTGTTGGTTTGGTGGAAGAAGAAGACGAGAGTTGGATCGGCTCAAGGAGAGATTTTCAACAAAAAAGAGAGCGCCGAAGGATTTTGTCATAATTACAAGTTTACCCTAGGGTCGACTCATGGCACAGAAAAATTCAGAAAAATGATGAAACAATTTTGAAAAAATTTGAAACATTAGGAGAAGAATGTTTACCCAAAAATTGATTATGAGAATGATAATTTTGGACTTTTGAGCTCAAAAAAAAGATGAGAATTAAGCTAAAAAGATTTTTGGTATGATACCTTGAAATCAGAGAGACACTTAAGCAGATGGATCAAGGATTCCTAGTTCTCTCCTAATTTCACAAAATCTATCTTCACTTAAGGCCTTGGTAAAGATGTCAGCTAATTATTTTTCAGTACAAACATAGTCAAAAATTATGTCTTTATTTTGGACATGTTCTCTTATGAAATGATGTCTGATTTCAATATGTTTTGACCTAGAATGTTGAATTGAATTTTTAGTGAGATTTATAGCACTAGTGTTATCACATCTTATGGAAGTTTCATTAAGTTTGATACCAAAGTCTTCGAGTTGTTGCTTATCCACAAGATTTGAGCACAACAACTTCGGCTGTAATATATTCGGCCTCGCCGTAGACAGTGCTACCGAATTTTATTTCTTGCTAAACCAAGAGATTAGGTTAACTCCAAGAAATTGGCAAGTTTCACTAGTACTTTTTCTATCTAATCTACATCCAGCAAAATCGACATCTGAATATCCTATTAAGTCAATTAATGAGTTCTTAGAATACCATAGTCCTAGAGTTTGTGTATCATTTAAATATCTAAGGATTCTTTTAACTGCATTCAAGTGTGATTCTTTTGGATTTGATTGAAAGTGAGCACAAAGCAAACACTAAACATAATATCAGGTCTACTAGCAGTTAAATATAATAGAGAACCAATCATGCCTCTATAAAATTTAGTCTACTTTACCTTCTTCGTCCTGGTCAAGCTTACATAATGGGCTCATGGGTGTGCAAATTGCTTTGGAGTTCTCCATTTCAAATCTTTTGAGTAATTCTCTTGTGTACTTGCTTTGGATGATGGAGATTCCTTCTTTTGTTTGTTTGATTTGGAATCCGAGGAAGAATGTAAGTTTTCCATCATGCTCATCTCGAACTCCCCCTGCATGAGCTTTGCAAAATCTTGACAAAGAGTTTCATTAGTAGACCCAAAAATAATGTCATCAACATATATTTGTATAACTAATATATCATCTTGATTTTTTTAATGAAAAGGGTTGTGTCTATATTTTCTCTTGAAAAATCATGATTAAGTAAAATTTGTTTAGCCTTTCATACCAAGCCCTGGGTGCTTGTTTCAAACCATATAGAGCTTTATTTAATTTAAAAATATGATTAAGAAAAGATGATTTTCAAAACTTGGAGGTTGTTCTACATAAACTTTTCAGCAATATATCATTTAAAAAGGCACTTTTGACATCCATTTGGAATAATTTAAATTTATAAAGCAAGCATATGCAAGTAGAAGTCTAATTGCCTCTAATCTGCAACAGATGTAAAAGTCTATCAAAATCAATTCCTTCTTCCTGATTATAACCTTTTACAATCAATCTTGCTTTATTTTTATTACATTTCTATGTTCATCCAATTTATTCCTATATACCCATTTTGTGCGATTATTGAATAATTTTTAGGTCTTGATACTAAGGTCCATACATTATTTCTTTCAAATTGATTAAGTTCTTCTTGCATTGCATTAATCCAATTATAATCTTTTTCAGCTTCGTCTATAGTTTTAGGTTCAAGATGAGAGACAAAAGCAAAATGATTGAATGCATCTTTAAGTGAAGAACGAGTTCTTACACTATGTGTAGGATCACCAATGATTAGTTTCTTGGGGTGATTGTGATCATACCTCCATTCTTTGAGTAGATTATTTTACCTTGAGGTTGTTCTTATTGTTCTTCACCTTCTCATCCTGTTTGTCTTTATGTTCTTCATCATCTTGAATTGTTGAATCTTTTAGAGTGATCTCCTTTATCCTTCTATAAGAGGATCTACATCATCAAAATCTTCATTCTTCTTAAAGGAAGATCGTTAGTTTCATCAAAGACAACATGTATTGACTCCTCTACTACTAAGATTCTTTTGTTGAAAACTCTAAAGGCTTTACTAGAAGAGGAGTAACCAAGAAAAATTGCTTCATCGATTTTGCATCAAATTTTTTTAGTCTTTCTTTACCATTGTTTAACACAAAACATCGACAACCAAAAAATGAAAATATGCAATGTTTGGTTTTCTTCCTTTCAAAGCTCATAGGGAGTTTTCTTTAAAATTTATCTAATTAAAGCATGATTTAATATGTAACATGTCGTGTTAATTGCTTCCGCCCAAAAGTATCTTAGAAGGTTGCTTTCACATAGTATGGTACGGGTCATTTCTTCAAGAGTTCTATTTTTTCTTTCTACTATCCCATTTTGTTGGGGTGTCCTAGGTGCCGAAAAGTTATGGTCTATTCTTTTTTCATCACAAAATTTTTAAAATCTTAATTTTCAAATTCGATTCCATGATCACTTCGAATATTTTGAATTGAAAAACCTTTCTCATTTGTGACTTTTCGATAAAATTTAGAGAAAACTTGAAAAGTTTCATCCTTGTGTGCCAAAAAAAAATCATGTAAAGCGAGAGAAATCATCAATTATTACAAAACCATATCGTTTTCTCCTAGACTAGTAGTTCTAGTAGGTCCAAATAAATCCATGTGCAATAGTTCTAATGGCCTAGAAGTTGAAACAATATTTTTAGATTTGAATGAAACTCTTGTTTGTTTACCTAGTTGGCATGCATCACAAATTCTATCCTTTTCAAAGTTCAATTTGGGTAAACCAATAATCAGTTCCTTCTTAATGAGTTTTAAAAGTGAATGCATGCTAATATGTGCAAGCCTACGATGCCAAAGCCAACTAGTCTCATTAATCTTGGCATTCAAGATACTAGGCATTGCATGTTTATTTTGGATAGATCATTCAAATCTACTATATAAATATTACCATGTCTATGCCCAACAAATTTAATGCCTTCATTAATAGGACTAGTTACAATGCAAACAGAAGATTCAAAAATAATTTTATATCCTTTATCACAAAATTGACTGATGCTTAATAAATTATGTTTTAAACCATCTATTAATAAAATATTTTCAATATACTTGGAGGGAGTGATACCAATGTTACCTATACGATGATCTTTCCTTTGCATTGTCTCCAAAGGTGACCATCCCTTCATTTTTAGCATCAAGTGTGATGAATTGGGATTCATCACCAGTCATGTGTCTCGAGCATCCGCTATCAAATATCATTTTTGATTTGCTCTTTGGGATGCTAGACACACCTGCAAAAAAGTTAAGTTTTTACTTTAGGTACCAAGCTTTCTTGGATCTTTTTTGGTTAGTCACAATGGTTCCTTTTGAAACCCATATTTTCTTTACATTAGAATTTATGATTTGTTAGAGAGACAAGTGTATGACTTGTGACCTATTCTACCAATTTGAAGCAAGTAATGTTTGAGAACTTGTTGTTTGAAGAGTTTACATAGATATTTTTTAGAAACTTTTATTTCTTTAAGGGGTTGTAACTAAGACCAGCCTTATCATAAACGGCCTTTTGATTTTCAAGAATCATATTAAGTTTATTAGAACTTAAGGTGAATTTTTCAACTATTGGTTTTAGCTTGGCAATTTCATTCTTTAAATTCAGATTTTCTTGAAATAGGTAGATTTTCATTTGAAATGCTCTCATTTTGTTTTAGTAAAGATTGATTCTTTGATTTTAACTCTTTGTTCTTTACCCCTAGCTTCTTTAGTTCATCAATTAAATCATAAAAAGCTTCATGAAGTTCTTCAAAGGTAAAGTCAATAGGAGTTATAGAATTTACCTCATTTTATGTGCCATAAGGCACAAGTTGGCTTGTTCATTTGAGTCTTCTTCTTCGGAGCTTGACTCATCACTTCCACTCCAAGTAGCCATCATGGCCTTCTTCTTGTACTTTTGGGACCCTTCTTCAGTTGTGGGCATTCAGACTTAAAGTATCCCGATTTCTTACATTCGTAGCAAATAAGGGGTTGGTCTTTATCCTTTTCTTTGCTATGTTCTCTTTTGTGGGTGGCCTCTTCTCATTCCTTGTTTCTTTTTCCTTAAAAATTTCTTAAACCTTCTAGTAATGAGAGCCATTTCTTCATCCTGCTTTCATTTTTCGTATCATCAGTTTTTTCATCAAGTTGAGCCATAGATTTGAGGGTGATTGTCCTCTTCTTTTTGACTTCTTCTTCTTGATGTTGTTTCATGCTCAGCTCATGTGTCATCAGTGATCCTAGAAGCTCTTCAAAGGGTAGGATGTTCAGATCTTTAGCTTCTTGGATAGCGGTCACTTTGGCTTCCAAGTTCTTGGTAAGGACTAAGAATCTTTCTCACGAGATCACTGTTAGAATAAGACTTACCAAGACTTTTTAGATCATTTATAATATCAGTAAAATGAGTAAATATTTAATTATAGATTCATCATGCTCCATTTTAAAAAGTTCATATTTATGTACGAGCATGTTAATTTTGATTCTTTACTTGATTAGTTCCTTCATGAGTTACTTCTAATCTATCCCATATTTTTTTAGCAGACATGCATGTTGAAAATGATTGAATTCATTAGCATCTAGAGCACAATACAAAAATTCATGGCTTTAGCATTTAGTTGAGCCATTTTCTTATCAATCTTATCCCATTCTTTTTCAGGTTTGGTTGATTCCACACCATCAATTAATTTAGTGGGTGTGTGTGGTCTATTTACTATGATACTCCACATATCATAGTCAAGTGCTTGAATAAAGATTTTCATTCGAGCTTTCCAATAGGTATAGTTTGACCCATTGAAAAGTGAAGGTCGGTTTGTGGACTGTCCCTCGGCTAGAGAAGTGTCAACTTGAGTTGCCATAGATCTTTAGCTCTTTGATGGTTAAATCAAAGTAGAGCTAGAGCATCGGGCTCTGATACCACTTGTTGCCCAGCTATGCAACCCAAGAGAGGGGGTGAATTGGGTTTTTAAAAATTTAAATTTAACTTACAACTATGAAGATTATTTAACAATGAGCAAGATAAGTATGGAGAGTATAATTTATGCAAGGTGTAGAAGTTGGATGCAAGAATGCAAGAGGATAGAGAAATTTAAAAGGAGACAAGTAAGCACAACACAAATAAGAAGATTTATAGTGGTTCGGTGCCAACCTTGCATCTACATCCACTCCCCAAGCTCCTACTTGGGAATTCAAATCCACTAAACTATATTCAGCCTGAATACAATCATCGGAACCTCTGACTCTAGCTATCCCAAGCTAGAACACTTATTTTTCGGATACAAGCCAACCCAATACAATCTGATTCAAGGTTTGGATCAACCTTTCCATATTTGGAACCCTTCCAAAATAAAAATAATAACTCAAAAAGAGTATTACAGTTGATTGCACAGAAATACAGATGAAACTTCTTTAATGAGCGAATAAAGCTTTAAATACACTTTACACAATTAGAAGGAAGCTCTTTCTGATTTTCTCAAGGTGGTTGGAGACTTGAATGAGCTCTTGAGAAGTTGGTGAACTTGAAATAAAACTTCTTGAACTCTTTTAGTGGGCTCTTGCTTAGGGTTGAAATGAATGCTTGAAAAACCTTTTTTAAAACTCTTCTTTTTTTTTGATTCCCTCCTTTAAGTGCCTTTTATAACTTCAAATAATGGTGGAGAGTAATCTGGGTGAAATAGAGCCGTTAGAGCACATTAAATGAGCATTAAATGCAATCAAAATGGATTAAAAACTAGCCGTTGCGAAAATTTTTCGTCACAGAGGTCGACTCATGCTCAGGGTCGACTCATGGGGTTAATCTCTGTGGAAAAGAGCAAAAAATGACTGTTCTGTAATTTTGATCTGCAGAGCAGCAGAGGTCGACTCATAGGATCGACTCATACCAAGGGGTCGACCCATGGGGTCGACTCACAGAGTGTGCCAGCCAATAAATTTTGCTGCCGTTCAGCCCTTCTAGCCATGAGTCGACTCATGGGGTTGACTCAAAAATATAAACCTAATTTTCTTACAAAATAATTTTCAAAAATATTGAAATTGCCTCCAATAGATTGCACATCTTTTGTTCTTGCTCTTGAGGCTTCCGAATCAGGTCTTGATAAAATTATGATTTTACCCCTGAAATACAATAAATCTTTTTTCAAGCCAAAATCTTTAGTAATCCCCTCAAATGCTTTGTAATCATCAAACTCAATTCAAGGAGCAACAACAATTGTCCAAATGATTGACTTTAGGACATATTTCCTAACAACTCTCACTTAAACTAAAACCAATCGATAAAGTATCTAATACCCATCTTCCATTTGTGTTTGTCGAACTCTTTGATTCCAAGGGCTTTAGTAAATGGATTGGTCAAGTTCTTCTTTTCATCGATCTTTTGAAGCTCGACGTCACTTTGATCCATGATCTTCTGGATCAGGTGGTAGTGACGCAGAATATCTTTGGTGCACTGATGGGACTTCAATTCTTTCGCTTGAGCTATGACTCTAGTACTGTCACAGTACAGCAAAACAGGATCACCCCAGGAGGGTGTCACTCCAAGCTCACTAATAAACTTTCGCAACCAAACATCTTCTTTCACAGCATCGGATGCCACAATATATTCCACTTCGCAAGTCGAGTCAGCTAGATGTACTGCTTGGATCTTTTCCAGCAGATCGCTATTTTATTTAGGATAAATACATAACCGACATGCTCTTGCTGTCATCATGATCTGACTAAAAGTTAAAATTAGTATATTCCATAAGTTTCAAATCAGTATCTCCATAGATAAGCCATTGGTCCTTAGTATTTCTCAAATACTTAAGAATTATCTTAACAACCTTCTAATAGTTTTCATCTGGATCAGACTGGTATCTACTCACTATCTCTAGTAAATGTGCCACATCCGACCTTGTACATATCATGCATATATGATAGATCCCACTATCAAAGCATATGAGATTCTACTCCTACACTTTCTTTGTGGAGTTGTCGGACAATCCTTCTTAAAGAGAGTAATTCTATGGTCTATCAAAAGATAGTTTTTTTTTAAAATTGTTTATACTGAACTGTTTCAATACGGTATTGATGTATGTGGATTGGGACAATCCAAGCAGCCTCTTAGATCTATCTCTATAGATCTTTATCCCTAGGATGAAAGATGCTTCTCCTAAATCTTTTATGGAAAATTATGAAGATAGCCAAAGCTTTACACTTTGTAAAGCAAGAACGTCATTTCCTATTAACAATATGTCATCTACATACAATATAAGAAAGATGATTATAGAACCATTAGTCCATTTATAAATGCATGATTTTTCTTCATTTCTAACGAAGCCATATATTTTGATCATCTTATCAAAACGTATATTCCAACTCCAAGATACCTACTTCAATCCATAAATGGATTCTGAAGCTTGCACACTTTTGATTCATCTATGGATGTGAACCTTTCAGATTGTATCATATACACCTCTTCTTGTAGCTCCTCATTAAAGAAAGGATTTTGACATCTATTTGTCAGAACTCATAATCAAAGTGTGCTACTATCGCAAGTATACTCTGAATGGACTTGAACATTATCACAGGAGAAAATATCTCGTCATAGTCAATATCATAGTATTGATGATATCACTTGACAACCAAACGGCTTTATAGGTCTTCATCTTTCCATCTGTGCCTCTTTTTTTTTTGAATATTCATTTACATCTTATGGTTTAATCTCTTCGGGTGGATCAATAAGTGTCCATACACTATTGATCTTTATGGACTCCATCTTGAATTTCATGGCCTCAAGCACTTCTCAGAGTCAGACCATTGCATGACATCCATGTAGGTGATCGGATCCTCATCATTATCATTGAGTTCAATAGGATCACCATCTCAGATTAAGAAACCATAATATCTGTCCAGCTGATGCGATACTCTACCGAATCTTCTTAAAGGTGCCTCAACAATGGACTCTAGATTTGATCTTATCATATCTAGTTCTATATTTTTATTTATTTATATCAGTTCTTCTACCGATTGAACTTCATCAAGTTTAACCTTAGAGGCATCAGTTCCTTCACTAAGGAACTCCTTTTCTAAAAAGACTATCTTATTGCCGACGAACAACTTTTATTCTTCAGCAAAATAGAAATAATATCTTTTAGTTTTTTTTGGGTACCCCACAAAATAATACCTATCGGACCTAGGTCTGAGCTTGTCAGTCTATAAATATTTTATATAAGTTGAACAATCCCAAATTTTAAGGTGAGAGAGTGTCTACCTACATCCATCCATATCTCATATAGAGTTTTTGTGATCGATTTGCTGGAAACATTGTTCAGAACATAGCACGCAGTCTCAAGTGCATAACCCCAAAAAGAGATCGACATGTTGGGTTCCGATCATGCAACAAAAATTAAATTTAAAAAATTTTAAAATAAATATATCAATATCTTTAATAATTAAAACTATTAAATCAAAATTCAAATCCTAGAACCACCTTACCAACGTCGAACAAAATAAAAATAAGCATGCAAAGAGATAGAAGTTTATACTTCTTAAAAGAGTAATATGGTATGATGGTGATCTCCACGAGACTTCAAAGAAGAAGCCCTCTGATAGATGTATAAATTTGCTTATAGAAGTATTAATTTATGGATCAAATTATCTTTATTCTTTTAAAATCGATACTTTTTTATATATTTTACAGAAAAGAGCTGCACCAACATGAAGAGCCCGATCTGCAGGCTTAGAGGGATTAAACGAGATCAAAAATAGAGTTAAAATAGAATTAAATTCAAAGTCGAAAGTCAATTCAATTCAATATGCAAGTTGGTAGTCCACCATAGACCATGTGGTCCATAGAAAGATTGGTGAGCCATGTGAAAATAGGGGATATTTTAGAAATCCTCACGTGGCAAAGAAGACTTTTTAGCGGCTTGAATTTTTGAAAGGCTTCTCTCAGGAAGACTTGGGCTTTTACGGCTTGGGTGAGTGAATACTGAAGCAGCATTTGAAGCAGAACCCAACGATTTATTTATTTTTCAAACAAGGGGCGTAACGTGGCATGATGCTGGGTGTGCGATAGATAGAAAATGCGGCATGATCATGAATGTGTGCGGGAAGAAGGAAGAAGCGGAGTGGATGCGATGCAAGCCTGGGATGCGAACATGGAAAGAAAAAAAAATTATATTTTTAAAATTTATTTTAAAGCCTTAACCGATTGTTTTATTCTCTCTTGCTCTTAAATCTTATCCATCCATCCGCACTTTCTAAATTAAATCCTAACTATTCATCTATCCTCTCTTTTTAGTCCCACATCGCAAAAATATAAAATCCTCCTCCCTGCCTATATCTATAAATAAAGCTTAATACCTCCATTTATAGTATCTCTCTCCACTCTATAATTCTTGTAGGGGGTCTGTGTGACAGGCAGACATACCCACCTTTAAAATTTTTTAGCCACCTTGTTCCACTTTCTTCCATCCTTCCAATACACAGAAGGAGAGTCAGCCAGGGGGAGGTTGATCCCAAGCCAAGAGAAGGAGAGAAGTTTGATTTTGTAAGAAATTTTATTTTATTTTCTATTCAAACTCCAAGCCTTATTAATGGCTTAGGAGTTAAAAATTTTTGTATCAGAATTTTATTCAGCAATAAATTAGTTGTTTTCTTTCTATTTAATTTTTACAATTTTAATTTCTGTAATATGATAGTTTAAATTTTGCATCTTTTAATTCTATAATTTTTATTTCTGCAAGTTCAATTCCAGCAAGTAAAATTAGTTTTTATTTTATTATTTTTTTTTGACTTCAAATCAACTATGTCTGGCTAAGTAATCCTCTGAGATTTGTGATGAAGCCAGATCATGAATAGAAGCCTGCTCTATTGAATCTTTTTTTTTGAGCTTTTAATTTTTAGAGTCTTTCTCCTTCATCTCTCTCACCAAGAGACTTAATGGGCTAT
This sequence comes from Elaeis guineensis, assembly GCF_000442705.2. Taxonomy (NCBI): domain Eukaryota; kingdom Viridiplantae; phylum Streptophyta; class Magnoliopsida; order Arecales; family Arecaceae; genus Elaeis; species Elaeis guineensis. The sequence continues at coordinate 90,990,409 of NC_025993.2, read as the reverse complement.
CTTGGGTCAAAATCTCTTCATAGTCCGTACTTGATTCGGTGCAAGAGTGGATGATTGGTAGAAGGCTTAAAATTTTCTAAACCATTTCTTCTCTTTTCTTATGAAAATTTGATGGGTTATAGTCGGGTCGGAATCCCTTCATAGCCTATGCTTGGATAACATAAGAGAAGAGAAGAAAGGAAAGTCTCTTAATTAGGATAAAAACAAAATGCTTGATGGATCATAGTTGAGTTAAATCTTTTCATGATCCATATTTGTTTATGTTTTACACCTTGATCAATGAGAAATAGCTAAGGAACCTGAGAGAACAACACCTTCAAAAAGAGGAATGCACCAAATTCAAACTTTTCTAGCTGCAGAGCTAAAATTGCAACGTTAACACGTAGGTTAGAGGCCTTAGAACTACAGAGACCCGCCAGTGTGAACAAGTTTCTGCACCCATGTGCAACGCATGTAGTGCAACCGACCATGTCCTTGAAGAATGCCCTTCCTGATAAACTCAATAGAAAATAGATGTGCATAGGTAAATCCACATATAGAGATCAGTGAACAATCCCTATGCACCCACATATAACCCAGGTTGGAGGAATCATCCAAACTTTTTATGATCACAAAATCCAAATATAGGTGGTCCTAGCTTCAACCAGCAAAATCCAAGGCCTAACCCTGTGATGAACAACCCACCAGGTTTCAATAATAATGAAAAAAACTTAGTTCTTTAGAAAAAGCTTAGAAGTCCTGGCCAAATCTAGTACTGACACCAATGCCACACTGAGCAATTTTATGCAAACCACGGATCAACTCATAAACACTAACACCCAAGCCATTGCCCGTTTGAAAATACAAGTGGATCAGCTAGCTTCTGCTATGAGCGAGTGAGAATTAGATAAGCTACCAAGCCAACCTGAACCTAATTCGAGAAACCAAAATGGTCTATAACCCAACAAAAAACCAAGTCAATCATGTGAATGCTATTCACACCTTAAGATCTGAAAAATAAGTGGACAATAAGGTAGATACATTCGATGATAGAGGAAACTCATTTGTTGAGTCACCTTATGAACAACTTACCTTACAAACTCAAACTCCTAATCCTGATAGTACACCAAGCCCAAAATCTATAATTTTAGAGCTCTTTTTCCAAATCGACTGGGGTTCAATAAAAAATCAAAATATTTGGATAAAATTTTAGAGGTATTTAAGCAAGTCCAAGTGAATATCCCTCTTCTGGACATGATTAAATAAGTTTCGACCTATGCTAAATTTTTAAAAGACCTTTGTATCAAGAAAAGAACCATCAATGTACCCAAGAGAGCATTTTTAGCAGTAAGTGTGAGCTCATACTTATCCAGTCATGTGCCAATAAAATATAAAGATCCAGATCTCCAAAATTTCATGTGATATTGGAGAAACCCATGTTGAGAAGGCCTTGCTAGATTTAAGAGCTAGTGTAAATATTCTTCCATTTTCAGTATATAAGCAACTAGGATTAGAAAAATTTTTACTGACAAAAATCATATTACAATTAGCAGATAGATCTCTTAGGATCCCTAAAGGAATGGTAGAAGATGTTTTAATCAAGATTGATAATTTTATCTTCCCTGTAGACTTTATCATTTTAGAGATCGAACTAGTTGCGAACCCCAAGGGTCATATCCCAGTTATTTTAGGAAGACATTCTTAGCTACTGCAAATGCTGAAATTAATTGTCAGAATAGATTTATGAAGCTATCTTTCGGGAACATGACCATTGAACTGAATATATTCAATCTAGAACAAGAATCTATCCAGCATGCTGATGTAAATATAATTCAAGAGGAAATTTATGAACCCATTAATTTTAGCGATGAGGAAGTCGATTTCGAGTCTAGTTTCTGGCCAATCAATGAATCTGAGAAAATCAAAAAAATTCTTATAGATAATAGGAATAGCCAGAGACAAGAGCCTCCCATTGAACCAATCAAAAAATGATTAATCCATCATCCAAACCATCAATAGAGGAGGCACCCAAATTAGAATTGAAATCCCTCTCCGAGCACCTTAGGTATGCATATTTAGGTCCAGAGGAAATCTTGCTTGTAATTATCGCATCTGACCTCAATCCTAAATAAGAAGAGGAGTTGCTAGCAATTCTGAAAAAGAATCGTGAAGCAATAGGCTGGACCATGGCTGATATTAAGGGAATAAGCCCTTCCATAGTTCAACACAGGATACACCTAGAGGAAGGGCCAAACCAACTAGAGATGCTCAAGAAGACTTAACCCAGTCATAAAGGATGTAGTCAAAAAGAAAATTCTAAAGTTACTTGATAATGAAATCATCTACCCTATCTCTGATAGCTCGTGGGTAAGCCCTGTACAAGTGGTACCTAAAAAGTTTGGGATAACAGTGGTCCAGAATGAAGCAAACGAACTTATTCCAACTAGGACACAAACGGGGTGGAGGGTCTGTATAGACTATAGAAAACTGAATACTGCAACAAGAAAAGATCACTTTCCAATGCCGTTTATTGATCAAATGGTAGAAAAATTAGTCGAACAAGAGTTCTACTATTTTCTCGATGGATATTCTGACTATAATTAGATCCCTATAGCCCTCGAAGATCAGGAAAAGACTACATTCACTTGTCCATTTGGAATCTTTGCTTATAGGTGTATGCTCTTTGGATTATGTAATGCACCAGCAACCTTTCAAGATGCATGATCAGTATTTTTTAGATATGGTTGAACGATTTTTGAAAATTTTCATGGATGACTTTTCTGTCTTTGGCCCGACCTTCTCCGAATGTTTAGATCATCTGAGATTAGTTCTAGAAAGATGTAAGGAAAAGTACTTAGTTTTTAACTGAAAAAAGTGCCAATTCATGGTTAGAGAAGGGATAGTTCTTGGCTATATAGTTTCAAAAAAAGAAATTGAAGTAGACAAAACCAAAGTAGATCTTATTGTAAGTCTTCTACCACCTAAATCTGTCAAAGAAATCCGTTCATTTCTAGGACATGCTGGATTTTATAGAAGATTCATTGCAAATTTTAGCAAAGTGGCTCGTCCATTAATAAATCTCTTAGCAAAAGAAATCAAATTTGAGTTTACTCCTGAATGCCTAAATCTTTTGAATTTCTTAAAAAGCACTCATTTCAGCTCCCATCATTCATCCTTCTATTTGGTCTGAACCTTTTGAACTGATGTGTGATGCGTTGATCATACTGTAGGTACAGTTTTAGATTAAAAAATTAATAAGCTGCCTACAGTTATTTACTATGCGAGCAAAATCTTAAATGATGCATAGCTTAATTACACTACCATTGAAAAGGAGTTCCTGACCATTGTCTTTGTCCTAGAAAAATTTAGGTCCTATTTGGTTGGGTCACACACTATTATCTATATTGATCACTCAGCCATTAGACATCTCCTAGCAAAGAAAGACGTTAAGGCGCGCTTGATACGATGGATCTTACTTCTTCAAGAATTTGACCTAAAAATCAAAGATAAAAAAGGAACAGAGAATGCAGTAGCGGATCACTTGTCCCGAATCATAGTCGTACCATCTGGTGAACCACCCATCAATGAATTTTTTTCTGATGAGCAGCTCATGTCTGTGTCCACTGAACCATGGTATGTCGATATTGTCAACTATTTAGTCATTGATAAAGTTCCTTCTTATTGGACCACTTAAGACGGACACAAATTCTTTGCCCAAGTCAAGTATTTCATTTGGGATGATCCATATCTCTTTTAAGCAGTGTCCTGATCAAATCATTAGAAGGTGTGTCCCGGACAATGAGGTTAGAAGCATTTTATCTTTCTGTCATGACCAAGCATGTGGTGGTCATGTTGCATCTAAGAAAATAGCTGCCAAAGTCCTCCAATATGGATTTTATTGGCCCAATCTATTTAAGGATGCATACAAGTACTATAGAAGTTGTGCTCGATGCCAACAAATTGGACGAATCACCAAGAGAAATATGATACCTCTCACTCCAATCTTGATGGTTGAAATTTTTGATGTGTGGGGGATTGATTTTATGGGTCTATTTTCAAATTTATTTAAAAATAAATATATTTTAGTAGTTGTCGACTATGTCTCGAAGTGAGTAGAAGCTATTCCCTATAGATCTACTGATAGCAAAGTGATTATAAATTTTTAAAAAAAAATATTTTCTTTCACTTCAGTATTTCTAGAGCAATTATTAGTGATGGGATTGGTAGTGGTGGAAGAATCGGAGAGAGGGGAGAGTCTTCCATTGCCTCTCAAAAGCCCCTGGGCCTGTTTTACAGCTCACTTTCCCTCAGCTCTCCACGGTCAGGAAAAAGCCCACTTATTCTCTCTTTGTTTCTTCAAAATTCGATCTTTAATCTTTTTTCCTGTTTAATTTTTTGAGAGGCTCTGAGTTGGATGAGCAAGTTCTATGTCTTGGATTCCCTCCCGGCGTAGTCGCAGCGGATTTGGTTCTTCATGGCAAAACGAGTCTATCAAGATTGGAAGGCCAGAAATGTAAGATTTCGGCGTTTCTCCCCCGCTTGTTTTGATCTTGTTTTGGGTATATTTGTCGCTGTTCGGATTGTTTTTTGTGGATTTAATTTGGTGATGGAGGGGTTTTGGTTAATTTGGTGATTACTGGTTGATTTGGAGTTTTGGGTTTCGGCTGTGGTCGGATGGTGCTGGAAATTTGTTGGTTGAAAGAAAAATCGATTTTCGGTGATTATGTCCATTAATTGATCAGCAATTGAATTGGATTTTGCTAGATGTTATGTGATTTGGGTGGGTTTCGCTGCGTTTTCAGTGATTATGTCTTACTTGGTTGGAAAGAAAAAATTGATTGTCAGTGCCTAAAATTTAATTTGCTTGCTGCCATTTTACAGCGGTAGGTTGTGTTTAATATTATCATTGTTTAGTTCGAGCATTTCTGGAAGTGTTATGCTTGACAAACAGTCGTAAGTGGGTTCATCAGCCATTTGATGTGTTGGAGGAGGACCGGCTTTAAATTTTGCTTGATTCTTGTGAAACGAAGGATATGACTGATCCATTCGCTTGTTTGTAGTGAACGGAGCAACTTCCTGCCGAAATCTGAATTTTTACCTGAAGTCACTCATGCTTGTGTGCTCATTTCATAAACAACATGTCATATTCAATCTATCTGTGTTTGCATTCCTGTCTCTTATGGTGCTATCCACCATCATGTTCTTCGGAATAGTCAGTGTTCTTAATCCTTCTTATGCTACTTCCATTCATTTTTTTTTCATTTTCCTTTTTTATCGTGCATCAATGACAGCCGTCTTATTAGGGCTTCTCAGGCCCATGTTTTACATAGCTTACTAATCGGTGCTGGGTTCTCCATTAGTTTATCATCTCTTAGTGCATCTTTAAGGTTCCTATAGTGTCCACAACATCCTGCGTTGCCTAGACATTCACGTGCTCCTCGTAGAATCCATGCTGGATAATATCTGAATCAGACACCTGTCTGACACATTGGATGCCCATCAAATGTTTTTAGCAGCAGTTCTTATAAATTGATACAGTTGAAATTTTTCCAACAAGTTTGACCCTTAGGTATGCATATTTAGGTCCAGAGGAAACCTTGCCTGTAAATATCGCATCTGACCTCAATCCTAAACAAGAAGAGGAGTTGCTAGTAATTCTGAAAAAGAATCATGAAGCAATAGGCTGGACCATGGCTGATATTAAGGGAATAAGTCCTTCCATAGTTCAACACAGGATACACCTAGAGGAAGAGACCAAACCAACTAGAGATGCTCAGAGAAGACTTAACCCAGCCATGAAGGATGTAATCAAAAAGAAAATTCTAAAGTTACTTGATAATAGAATCATCTATCCCATCTTTGATAGCTCGTGGGTAAGCCTTGTACAAGTGGTACCTAAAAAGTCTGGATAACAGTGGTCCAGAATGAAGCAAATGAACTTATTTCAACTAGGATACAAACGGGGTGGAGGGTCTGTATAGACTATAGAAAACTGAATGCTGCAACAAGAAAAGATCACTTTCCAATGCTGTTTATTGATCAAATGATAGAAAAATTAGTCGAACAAGAGTTCTACTATTTTTCGATGGATATTCTGGCTATAATTAGATCCCTATAGCCCTCGAAGATCAGAAAAAGACTATATTCACTTGTCCATTTGGAATCTTTACTTATAGGCGTATGCCTTTGGATTATGTAATGCACCGACAATCTTTCAGAGATGCATGATCAGCATTTTTTCAGATATGGTTGAACGATTTTTAGAAATTTTCATGGATGCCTTTCTGTCTTTGGCCCGACCTTCTCCGAATGCTTAGATCATCTAAGATTAGTTTTAGAAAGATGTAAGGAAAAGCACTTAGTTCTTAACTAAAAAAGTGCCAATTCATGGTTAAGAAGGGATAGTTCTTGGCTATGTAGTTTCGAAAAAAAAAATTGAAGTAGACAAAACCAAAGTAGATCTTATTGCAAGTCTTCCACCATCCAAATCTGTCAAAGAAATCCGTTCATTTCTAGGACATGCTGGATTTTATAGAAGATTCATTGTAAATTTTAGCAAAGTGGCTCGCCCATTAACAAATCTCTTAGCAAAAGAAATCAAATTTGAGTTCACTCCTGAATGCCTAGAGTCTTTTGAATTTCTTAAAAAGGCATTCATTTCAGCTCCCATCATTCACCCTTCTGTCTGGTCTGAATCTTTTGAACTGATGTGTGATGCGTCTGATCATACTGTAGGTGCAGTTTTAGATCAAAAAATTAATAAGCTGCCTACAGTTATTAACTATGCGAGCAAAATCTTAAATGATGTATAGCTTAATTACACTACCACTGAAAAGGAATTTCTAACCGTTGTCTTTGTCCTAGAAAAATTTAGGTCCTATTTGGTTGGGTCACACACTATTATCTATACTGATCACTCAGCCATTAGACATCTCCTAGCAAAGAAAGATGTCAAGGCGCTCTTGATACGATGGATTTTACTCCTTCAAGAATTTGACCTAGAAATCAAGGATAAAAAAAGAACAGAGAATGCAGTAGCGGATCACTTGTTCTGAATCATAATCGTACCATCTGGTGAACCACCTATCAATGAATTTTTTTCTGATGAGTAGCTCATGTCTGTGTCCACTGAACCATGGTATGTCGATATTGTCAACTTTTTAGCCATTGTTAAAGTTCCTTCTCATTGGACCACTTAAGACGGACATAAATTCTTTGTCCAAGTGAAGTATTTTATTTGGGATGATCCATACCTCTTTAAGCAGTGTCCTGATCAAATCATTAGAAGGTGTGTCCCGGACAATGAGGTTAGAAGCATTTTATCTTTCTGTCATGACCAAGCATGTGGTGGTCATGTTGCATCTAAGAAAATAGCTGCCAAAGTCCTCCAATGTGGATTTTATTGGCCCAATCTATTTAAGGATGCATACGAGTACTATAGAAGTTGTGCTCGATGCCAACAAATGGGGCGAATCACCAAGAAAAATATGATACCTCTCAATCCAATCTTGATGGTTGAAATTTTTGATGTGTGGGGGATCGATTTTATGGGCCTATTTTCAAATTTATTTGAAATAAATATATTTTAGTAGCTATCGACTATGTCTCGAAGTGAGTAGAAGCTATTTCCTATAGATCTACTGATAGCAAAGTGATTATAAATTTTTTAAAAAAAATATTTCTCTCATTTCGATACTCTTAGAGCAATTATTAGTGATCGGGGGACACATTTTTGCAACCGACCTTTTGCCACATTAATGAAGAAATATAATGTCACCCACAAGTTGGCCACACCTTATCACCCTCAGACTAATGGACAAGTAGAAGTATCCAACAAACAGATCAAACAAATCTTGGAGAAAATTGTTAATGCCAATAGAAAGGATTGGTCTTTGAAATTAGTTGATGCACTATGGGCATATCGAACTACCTTCAAGATCAATTTAGGAATGTCTCCCTATAGGATTGTGTTTGAAAAACCTTGTCACTTGCCTGTTGAGCTAGAGCACAAAGCCATGTGGGCCATTAAAAATTTAAATATGGATTTGGACGTAGCTGGAAACCATAGGAAGCTTCAAATTAATAAATTAGAAAAACTTAAAAATGAAGCTTACGAGAATGCTAGGGTATACAAGGAACAAACCAAAGTATTTCATGATTAGGCAATTATGAGAAAATCATTTACTCCTGGATAAAATATTCTTTTGTATAATTCTAGATTACATCTATTTCCTGAAAAGCTTAGGTCTAGATGGACAGGACCATTCTTAGTTAAAGAAGTTTTTCCATATGGAGCTATAGAAATTGAAAACCTAAGTAATGGCACTGTGTTTAAAGTTAATGGTCAAAGATTAAAATTGTTCTTAGAACTACCCAAAGAATCTATTGACGAAGCCATGGTTCTCTATAACCCAACTTATCACGATTAAATTGCTTGAAATATTTTGTCTGGCTAAAGACGTTAAACTTAGTGCTTCTCAGAGGCAACCCAATTTTTTTAAACTAATATCTTTTCTATTAAATAAACAGATATACCTGCCTTCAGACTTCGGACTTTCAAGCCAACATCGCACCAGATTACCTTCAACAAAGAACACATATTCATCAGGTGACATCTTTTTTTTTCTTGCATTACATTGTCTTTTCTCCTTAATTAGAAATAATGATATTTAAGTTGGAGGGTAAAAAAAAAAAACTTTGAATAAATTGTGTCTTGAGCAAAATAGACTAGAAAAAGAATAAGAGTTAGAGAGTATTTGCTAATGACTGTAACGAGTTAAGAAATAGATTAGTTGGACGGACTTTTAGCAGCTTACTTAGATCACCTAAAGGCTATTAGCACTTCTAATTGCACATGCACACTGACAAGGCAAAATAAGTGCTGATTTAGAGGCCAACTGAGGACTCAATTATCACTTAAAATTGGTGATTGACATACACTCCAATCAAAAATTTAAATTAAGAAAAGAGCTACCTGCATAAAATAAAAGTGCAAAACACAGAGTATATGTGGATTGTCCTAAGCTTAGTAACTGGATTTCTGCACCTAATTCAAGTGTGGAAGTTCGCATCAAACGGTGAAGGGAAGGCCAGGATGCTCAGTACAAAAAAAAAAAGAAAAGGCAGTGTGAAAGCTACCTTAAGTTCATAAACTTTATTTGGGGGTGTATAAAAAAATAACCAAAATAAGGTGATAAGAAAAGATACATTTGTCCTTTATAAGCCAGCACTCAAATGCTAAGTTGGTCATCACAAACACAAGTGCTGTAGACCTTTCGATGTATTCTAAGGAAGTTTCTAATTGTACTAACTACGAAATTTACTTCTAAAGCTCAATATTTAATTAGTGATACTTACTAAACTCTTTGATTTTAATCCTAGATCTATTTTTGTAAAGGGTGATCTTAATGAAATATTGTTAAAAAAATTTTTATATATATATATATATATATATATATATGGCATTGCTAAGAGACTAGCAATAAATAAGTTGGGGGGTGTGATAGGTGTATAAATTTGCTCATAGAAATATTAATTTATAGATTATATTATCTTTATTCTTCTAAAATTGATACTTTTTCGTATATTTTAAAGAAAAGAATTGCACCAACATGAAGAGCCCAATCTGCAGGCTTAGAGGGATCAAACGAGATCAAAAATGGAGTTAAAATGAAATGAAATTCAAAGTCAAAAGTCAATTCAATTCAATATGCAAGTTGGTGGTCCACCATAGACCATGTGGTCCATAGAAAGATTGGTGAGCCACGTGAAAATAGAGGATATTTTAGAAATCCTCACGTGGCACAGAGGACTTTTGAGTGGCTTCAATTTTTGAAGGGCTTCTCTCAGGAAGACTTGGGCTTTTATGGCTTGGGTGAGTGAATACTGAAGCAGCATTTGAAGCAGAACCCAATGATTTATTTATTTTTCAAATAAGGGGCGTAACGTGGCATGATGCTGGGCGTGCGATAGAGAGAAAATGTGGCATGATCATGAATGTGTGCGGGAAGAAGGAAGAAGCGGAGTGGATGCGGTGCAAGCCTGAGACGTGAACACGAAAAGAAAGAAAAAAAAATTATATTTTTAAAATTTATTTTAAAGCCTTAACCGATTGTTTTATTCTCTCTTGCTCTTAAATCTTATCCATCCATCCGTACTTTCCAAATTAAATCTTAACCATTCATCTATCCTCTCTTTTTAGTCCCACATCGAAAAAATATAAAATCCTCCTCCTGCCTACATCATAAATAAAGCCTAATATCTCCATTCATAGTATCTCTCTCCACTCCATAATTCTTGTAGGGGGGCTGTGTGACAGGTAGACATACCCACCTTTAAAGCTTTTTAGCCATCTTGTTTCTATTTTCTTCTACCCTTCCTACACACGAGAAGAAGAGTCAGCCAGGGGAAGGTTGATCTCAAGCCAAAAGAAGGAGAGAAGTCTGGTTCTATAAGAAATTTTATTTTATTTTCTGTTCAAACTCCAAGCCTTGTTAATAGCTTAGGAGTTGAAAATTTTTGTATCAAAAATTTTATTCAGCAATAAATTAGTTATTTTCTTTCTATTTAATTTTTATAATTTTAATTTCTGCAATAGGATAGTTTAAATTTTTATATCTTTTAATTCTGTAATTTTTAATTTCTGCAAGTTCAATTCCAGCAAGTAGAATTAGTCTTTATTTTATTATTTTTTTTACTTTAAATCAATTATGTCTGGCTAAGTAATCCCTCTGAGGTTTGTGATGAAGCCAGATCATGAATAGAAGCCTGCTCTATTGAATCTCTCTTTTCGAGCTTTTAAATTTTAGAGTCCTTCTCCCTTCATCTCTCTCACCAAGAGACTTGATGGGCTATCATTAGGTCAGAATCTCTTCATAGTTCATACTTGATTCGGTGCAAGAGTGGATGATTGGTAGAAGGCTTAAAATTTTTTAAACCATTTCTTCTCTTTTCTTATGAAAATCTTGACGGGTTTTAGTCGGGTCAGAATTTCTTCATAGCCTATGTTTGGACAACATAAGAGAAGAGAAGAAAGAAAGAGTCTCTTAATTAGGATAAAAATAAAATGCTTGATGGATCATAGTTGAGTTAAATCTTTTCATGGTCCATATTTGTTCATATTTTTCACCTTGATCAAGGACATTATAAGAGAAATCATAGGAAGGCTCTCTAATTTATTGATCTAGTGGATTCAAGAGTCCTAGATCTTTTAGATAATTTATCTTTATAATTAATTAGTTTACTGCTTTGGTAGTTCATAATTCAATAAACAATCTCTTCTCTTTTTCTCTATAGCTCGCTGAACAAGTATTTAAATATAATTTAAAATCTAATTCCTCATGGGATCGATTCATACTCGTCGGATATGCTACATTGCATAACGTGCACTTGCAGTAAATTTAAGACACATCACCTCCAACGGTGATCCAAATTAGCCAAGGTCCTTCCTGACCGGTGCACCACCGCAGTCTTTTTTCATAAAAATACTGCTGCCTTTGAACTCGAAGTACGATCACACCAAAGTCCAGTCGCCTTCAATTTTATCATCAAAATCATGCCAAGAGAACACTCTTTAGAAGTCTCATAATCTATGATTTAATTTTGGCTCCAACATATGAAAAAATTAAATCTTAGGGCTAACTAGCACCACTTGCTAATTCTCTCACCACCTTTCTTACAACTTTTCCCCCTCAATTTTTCTTTCTTTTTTTCTCAAATTTTTTTCAAATTTTTTCCTCTCTTTTACATACCAATTAGCTCTAATTTTCACCCAAAATCCAATACCTAATCCATATGAGATGCCCCATATAAATAGGTGAAGAAGGGATGTGAGGAATGACCAAGGGGCGCAAACTCTTGGCGCTCCAACTTCTCATGCGGCGAAATAAATCACCATAATTTATTTTGGCATAGGAGAGCCTTCACACAGAAAGACTCCTCCTCTTCTACACCCTATAAATTTTTCATTATAAATTAGCATGTAATAGTTAAGGTTCTGGATGAGAAATGAAGAGATAAGATAAGATAAGTGCCTTCATTAAGAAGGACTCTTCATATCTCAACGCTAATTAAGAGGGGGCAGCATTAATATTTTGGTGTGAGACCTAGTGGGTGCAGAGAACTCCTTCCACACTTACAACACTTTCAAGTTGGATAAGAACCAGATTAAATTAGACCAAATCCTATTAGGTCAAAGGCAACCGGTCTAGTTTAGCTCAAACACTTTGAATTGAACCTATTTAGGAACTTGGTTAATACAATATGCTAGCATCTCAAATTAACCCTTAAAATTTACTTTAAATCCTAATTAAATTAGACTAAGATCAAATCTTAAAGTGTGTGATCTATTGAATTCCAAATCTAACCAGCAATGGATATAGACTCTTGATGTAACCCTAATCCGATCAGATTAGGTTAGCTCAAGAGTCCCAGTAAACTAGAACTCTTCCTAATTAATTTTTGAATTAAACTCTTTTAATTTTGATGAGTCCACAAGTCAAGATTGACGTTTAGCAATCTGTCATGACTACCTAAAAGATTTAAAATTTTGATAGAAAATTATCAAAATATCTTTCAGTGGCAAGTTACTGTGTAATTCAATCCTTCAGTCAAACAACATCTCAGATGAGCTGTGGGCATAGAAATATGTCAAATTTAATTACTTATCTATATGTATCTCAATCAGAAAGTGATGATTCAATTGATGATATATTACAAATCTTTTTCTAATTATCATTCTGCTTTGGCTAAAGACTTCCAGAATCACTGACCTATGAGATCACATAGGATATTCGCCCCCTTATTAGGAGTGACTGATCCCTTATTGATCACTCACAACCTCCATGCATATTTCATCATATCTAAATATCCCACACAAGGATCAGAGAATCAAGTTAGGGAGTGAACCAAAATATGGATTCATGTACACAAGGTACCATGGTGATCTCAAGTCAAAAGATCACTTACACAACTCCCACTAGAGAACTATCAGCTAACATGTAAATAAGACTTCAGATGTTCTCTTGCAGGTCTATTCAGTGAACTCATTCTCTAATGAGTATCTATATCCTTGTATTAGTGTCACCACACAAGTAGTTGTGAGATCAACTACCCTCATCTCTGAGCATACATAGGACATGCCAGTCTTATCGGTATCATTGATCTCTGACTCAATGAACTAATGACTAAAAATATTTTAGATCTTGACTATCAAAACTTTAGATCTCACTAGTGTGATCTCATCACGATCCTAAGATCATTATCCAGATCTATGAGATTCATTATAATCTTAAAAATAAAGATGCAGCATATAATGAATCGAAAATATCTATTTTATTAAATATTAATGTCAATTATATGAGTTTGAAAGATAAATTATAGAAAACATCCGATCACATCTCGTATACGATTGAGTTGTAGGGTATTATTCTTTTAATCTCTCACTTGCACTAAAGTCAATCGCCCCTATACTTGATGCCCATGCAATCAAGGTGGCGATCAAACTACTGCAATGGCAAGGCCTTAGTGAATGGGTCCACTATATTGTTCTTGGTATCAACTCGCTTCACGATCACATCGCATCTTTCAACTATCTCCTGAATAAGGTGGAACCATTTTAGGATGTGCTTGGATTTATGATGAGACCTCGATTTCTTGGCTTGAGCAACTGTCCCAGTATTATCACAATAAAAGAGCATTGGTTGTTCAATCCCTGGAATCATATCCAATTCTGAGATAAATTTCTTCATCCAGACGGCCTTCTTAGCAGCATCACTAGCAGTAATATACTCAACCTCAGTGACTGAGTCAGCAACAGTTTACTGTTTGAAACTCTTCCAACTTATTGCCCCATCATACAGGGTGAACACATACTCAGATATGAATTTACTATCATCCAGATCAGACTGAAAACTAGAATCGATATAATCTTTCAGTTTTAAATTAAATCCTCCATATATGAGAAAAATATCTCTAGTCCTTCTCAAGTACTTGAGTATATTTTTCACAGCTTTCCAATGATCCTCTCCAGAATCAGCTTGAAATCTACTTACAATGCCCAAGGCATAAGCCACATTAGGCCTGATACATAACATAGCATACATTATTGATCCTACAACCGAAGCATAAGGAATAGAACTCATTCTATTTCTCTCTTCAGATTTCTTAGGAGACATCTTCTTAGAGAGTTGTATGACATGACCTATGGGCAAGTAACCTCTTTTACTCCCTTCATGTTGAACCTCTTCAACACAAGATCTATGTACCCAGATTAGGACAAGCCAAGCATCCTTTTTGATCTATCCCTATAGATCTTTATACCAAGTATATATGATGCTTCACCCAAGTCTTGTATGGAAAACTTTTGTGATAGCCATGTCTTGACCAATTGCAACATCGAAATATCATTCCCAATAAGAAGTATGTCATCCACATACAAGATCAAGAAGATAATAGTACTCCCACTAGTCTTCTTGTGCACATAAGGTTTATCCATATTTTTGATAAAGTCAAATGATTTGACTGTCTCATCAAAATGGATGTTCCAGCACCTTAATGCTTGTTTTAATCCATAAATGGATCATTCAGCTTGCATACTTGATTTGCTCTTCCACTAGAGATAAATCTCTCTGGCTGAGTCATATAAACTTCTTCCTTAAGATTTTTATTGAGGAAGACAGCTTTGACATCCATCCACTAGATTTCATAGTCATGATATGCTACAATAGCAAACATAATCCGAATAGACTTGAGCATGGCTACCAGTGAAAAAGTTTCTTCATAATCAACATCTCATTTTTGTCTAAAATCTTTTGCCACCAGCTTGACCTTATAGGTCTCTACCTGGCCATCTGCTCCAATCTTTCTCTTGAAGATTCATTTGCAGCCTATTGGGGTCACACCCTCAGGTGCATCAACCAAAGTTCAAACTTAATTGATATACATGAAGTACATTTCAAATTTCATGGTATTGAGCCATTTGTCAAAGTCACTATTCATGACAGCTTCCGAATAGGTCATGGGATCATCATTCTCAATAATATGGGATGTGTTGTCATTCTCAATGACAAACCCATATCTGAGTGGTACATTATGCACTCTACTTGACCTTTAGAGAAGAGGTGTGTAGTGGCTGTGCCTCAACAATGGGCACATCTGGTTGAGAATCAGCTTGTGAATCCTGCATAGGTTGTAGATTTTGAAATTCCTTAAGTTCAACAGACCTCCTACTGTCCCCTTCTTGGATAAACTCTTTCTCCAAAAAAATGGCATGCCTACCAATAAATATTTTTTGTTGAGTAGGATAGTAGAAGTAGTATTCTATATTCTCCTTGGGATAACCCACAAACTTGCATTTTTTTGATCTAGCACTTAGCTTATGTCCAACAATATTTTTTATATAAGTCGGGCAACCCTAAATCTTAAGATGTTTAAGACTGGATCTCTTTCCTTTCTGTATCTCATATGGAGTGCTAGAGACAGATTTGGATGGTACTTTATTCAAAACATATGCTGTGACCTCAAGAGCATATCCCCAAAAAGAGATCGAAAGATCCGTGAAATACATCATGGACCATGTCATATCTAATAAGGTGCGATTTCTTCTTTCCGCAATTTCATTTAATTATAAGTGTAAGAAGGTGTCCACTAGAGAGTATACTATTTTATTTTAAATGATCGAGAAACTCACTAGTTAAGTATTCTCCTCCTCGATGAGATCAAAGAGCTTTAATACTTTTACTAGTTTGTTTCTCAACCATTCTTTGATACTCTTTAAATTTGTTAATGGCTTTAGATTTGTATTTCATTAAATACACATATCCAAACCTAGACATATTATCAATAAATATGATGAAGTAAGAGTATCTACCTCTGGCTTAAATCGATAATGGACCACAAATATTAGTATGTACAAGGTCCAAAATATCACTCATCCTTTCTCTTTGTCCAGTAAATGGAGTCTTGATCATTTTATCCATGAGATAAGATTCACAAGTTCTATATGATTCAAAATCATAAAGATTAAAGAATTTATCTTTGTATAACTTGTTAATTCTTGACTCATTTATATGATCAAGTCGGCAGTGCCAGAGATATGTGACTTTCACATCCTCTCTTATTTTTTTCTTCATATTATCAATATGAGTACATTATCATTAAGTGATAGAAATAGAAGGCCATTATCAATATAAGCATTTTCATAAAATTTATTAAAAAAATATATAGAACAACCATTGTTCTTTGCTTTTATTTCAAAGCCTTATTCTAATAACAAGGGTACAGAAATAATATTTCTAACGATATTAAAAATATAATAATAGATCTTTAGTTTCAAAACTTTATCTGAAGGTAACTTCAAAATCCTGATTCTTATGGCTTTGACCTGAATGGACTTTCCATTAGCACCGAACAGCTCGAAATCACCTTTATTCAGACTCTTTATTTCTTGCAAATCTTGCAATGATTTGCAAAGATGTGAGTCACAGGCGGTATCCAATACCTAAGAATTTGAAATTGAAGTACTTAATGATAAGTTAGTTTGTATCATATACAAACCTTTAAAAATATTTGCCTATTATACAGTTGTAAAGTATTCCTTGCAATTTCTCTTCCAGTGCCCTTCCTTGCCATAGTGATGGCAAGTACTTTTGGTGGAGACCTTCTTCACCTTCTTTTTGAAGATGCCAGCCTTAAGGTTTAATTTTCTTTTAGAATCATTCTTGCCTTTCTTCTTGTTGATCTTATCAACAAGAAGAACTGGAGCCCTTTCACCTTTAAAATGGCTGTTTACTATTTTCAGCATATTCAGTAGCTCAAGCAGGTTGATATTCAGTTTGTTCATATAATAGTTTATGACAAATTGAGAGAAAAATTGAGAGAGAGACTACAGGATCAAATCCTAACTAAGTTCACCATCCATGGTAAAACTCAATTGTCCCAGACGAGTGATCAAATCAATCATCTTTAGGATATGAGTTTGCACAGACATGCCTTCAGTCATGCAGACACGGAACAACTGCTTAGATATCTCATATCTAGCAGTTCGACTTTGTTCCCCATATAACTCTTTAAGATTAAGGATTATAGAAGGAACATCCATATCCTCATGCTGCCTCATTGTGGCAAGCATGATGCATTTGACAGTCGCACTATCATCCTTCCACATCTTATATGTGGCCCTTTCCTCCTCAGATGCATCTTCCCCAATCGTATCGGGTGTAGGTGTATCCAATATATAGGAGACTTTCTTCTGAGTGAGAATAATTCTCAGATTTTTTAACCAGTCCATGTAGTTTGGTCCGATCAATTTGTTAGCATCTAGTATGCCTCTAAGTGATAGTGACGATGTCATATGTGTAGTTAATCTACAATAATAAGAACACAATATAAGCGGACAACTCATGATGCAATGCACAATTAGATTAGGACTTTTGTCTAATTGTGTCTCCCACTATTTTAATGAATTTCACAGCCCTCAAGTATGAAAAATGAGAAACATCCTTATATTTCTAAATGGGTTGAGATTCCTATTTCTCACAAACATCTTGTGGATAGCACAACAAGCATTCATGAGTTCGAGAGTAGGTAACTCTTTACCCATTGTACTTCATACAATTCTCAATATTTTTTTTCTTGTCTCTAGATCACTCATAGTTTTGTGGATAGCACAACAAACTATAGTATTCTAATTATGTTAACCCTTCAATCCTATATGGTCATACTTAAACAATACTGTCCTTGTGGATAGCACAACAAAACAACACTATTCAAATATGCCATAAGCATCAATATGTACTTAGTCAACATCATATCAATTTTTATAGTAAGCCTTGTGGATAGCACAACAAGCTCACTAAGATCTTGACATACTCTATTGATCAAGCTTGAAGGAAGGCCCTGGTAGTGTCCACATCACTAATCAATCTAAGTCTGAAATTCAATAAGATCAAATTGGCCAAGTCAGTAGGTGGGAGGCTCCCTATAGTTTTTCTTAGATACCAACAAAGTTGGTCAGGCCAGCATATGGATCAAATTAGAAAATCACCTAAAATGCTTATCTAGACACCAATTGATCAAATAAATTTGACATTTGATTTGTAAGTAATCTCGATATTACAACTTAATATAATTTTATAGAGTTCTTTGAACTAGTCTCGATACATCCTAACTATAATTACATAAAATATATTATATATGTGATAACCCAGCCCAATTGGGCCCAAAATCAGCCCACAATCAAAAAAAAAAAAAAGGGAACGGAAGAAGACTCCTTAGGAGTCTTCTTCTCCAATGAATCCTGATCGGAGAAGGGTTCTAGGACCCTTAAAACTCTAGGACCCTCTATAAATAAGCCTCCCCTCTCCCTCTCGATCCTCCACCGGCGATCGTTGAGGTCAAATTCCTCTCTTTTTCCCTTGGAAGCCGCATCACCCTCTTCTTGTGTTCGTCGGAAATCGAAGGTCGAAGAGGCCACCGGAGTTCAGGTAAGGGTTCAATCTTCCTTCTCTCCCTCTTTTCTTTCTCCCCATGATTTTAGACCCCTCGCCGGCCATCGGGATCACCAGAAAACCCATGAAGCGTGAAACCCCGGTTCGACCCGCCACATTTCTCTCTTTTTCGACCACCGATGCCGTCAATTTCGACGTCTCATCTCCGAGATCGGACCCCATCTCTCTCTCTCTTCCCTTAAGCGCTTGGCCACCGATGACCGGCCAATGGTCGGAAATCATGAAGAAGGGGACAGATCCTCTATTTTTTTGAAAAAAAAAAAGAGGAAGGAAAGCTTGCCAGCCAAACCCATCGCGGCGGCTTCGCATGGTCGGCCGTTGTTGCCGGACCTCCGGCCAAGCCACCATCTCACTGAAGCATGGGCCACCAAGGGGGGACCTCACGGTCTTCCCCTGTTTCAGCCAAGGGAGGCCACGGGAAGAAAAGAAAAGAAGAAGGAAGAAGAAGAAGAAAAGAAAAGAAAAAAAAAGAGAAAAATAGAAAAAAATATAGAAAAATAGAAAAAAAAGAAAAAGAAGAGAAAAAAATTTTCTCTCTCCTTTCTCTCTCTAAATTCTCTCTCTATTTTCTCTCTCTAGACCTTTTTTCTCTTTTTATGAATTTTATCCCTTTAGAGTCTTCTCTCTCTCTGATTGTGTCACAGATCCTAGGATAAACTTGAGATGAAAATATGATAATCTGACACTGCTCTGAAATTCATGCAGTAGAATTAGATCCCGATCCGATCTTTATTCGAAATTGATAACATCAATCATAGTTAATCCATATTAAGTCACCCTGATATGACCTCTGATGATCTTAATCATGATTGCCACTTTTGAAGGATACGAAGATTCTCTCTTCACTTTCTACTTTCTCTCTCATGATTGACTTTCTCTCTCTAAGAAGGTCTATGAATCCTATACCGAGTCATCCCTTCATCTTTTAGGGTTCATATTGACTCTAACAAGATGATCCGAAGTTGCTTTGATATCCATGCTGTATGTCAACCACATTTGATCATATCAAGGATCTTTCAAATTCATTATTAATAAACTCTATTGATTGATCTTGATCTAATCTGTGCTTCACAATTTCTTGATCAAGTCACTTGAATCTGACCCTCAGATCAGAGATCCTAAATTGTCCTGATATCTGGATGGTCCGACACATCCGGTCAATAGTCCTCTTTCTTTATGATTTAATCTTGTTATATTTATGGAATAGAATTTGATAAGGATTTGATATTTTAAATAGGATTAGCTGATTCTTCTAACGAAGTCTGAAGATCTAAGATGAATGAGGTAAGTAGATCTTATACTCTTATTTATTTTTAAATGATCATATTTTTATGCAAAGAATTGCTATTGATGAAATCATAATTTTTCATAAAATAAGGATGGCATATGTGATATGAAAAAGCATGTTTTATTATGAGCATTGATTTCATGAATATGTCTTATGAAAATAGCAAGATTATGAAGCATGAATTTCATTATTTTTCCATCTATGTATATGTATGCTTTAAGAAAAAGATATAATGATTTCAAAGGCTCTCAGATGGCTATGAATGAATCCCTTCGGGAAGGTCGACATCCGGAGCTAGCATCCACACGAAACATGGCCCTGCCAGCAGGTATAAAGTTGCACATGAATTAAGAACTCTGTCGATTAAGAAATATGGCCCTGTCACGGGTATAATAGTGACCTTAGCATGAATATCCGTGAGCAATATTTTGAAACATGATATGAATACATGATGAAAATGATTTACGATTCATGATTGTGAAATATACATGATTTATGCATGCATGATGAGTTTATAACTTGTTTTGTTATATGCTCTATGAAATGCTTTATTTTGTATTACCTGTATTTTTTAAACATTGCATTATCATGAAAAACTTATGTTTGATCCGATAAGGAAGCACAAGTTCTACTTACTGGCTAGTGTAGCTCATATTCTTTTTATTTTTTTTTATGTACAGAGAAATAAGGCTAGGACTGATGGAAAGAGAATCCAGGCTTGGGGATCAGCAAAGCAAGCTTGAAAATTTTGTACTAGGAATTCAGTTTATGGATTGTAGTCATTATGAATTTTAAGGCTTAGATTATTTCATCTTTGGATTTAGATGCTCTGAACCAGTTTTGGTTTAATTAAATATTTGAATTGAACTTTATTATTATATTTATTTATGATACACCTGTTATTATATTTAAGAAGATGAATTTTGGCTTCGTGTTATCGTGGGTCCATCCCTCGGTAGTATGGCTGTGTTATGTCCTGGATTTGGGGCGTGACATTTTATGGTATCAGAGCTTAGATTATAATCATTGAAAATTATGATATAAATGATTAAATGATTAAGATATGATAAAATAATATCAGAGCTTAGGTTTAAGATCATTGAGATTATAAAGTGATATCAAAACTTTATGTATGATCAATAGGATGTGATCGAGTGGAGTATAATGGATAATATCAAGAGCTTAAGATTATGATCATTAAGGACGTGATAGAATGATATAAAGTTTAGGTTATGATCATTAGAGAATATGACTTAAGTGGTATTTGAGCTTAAGGTTATCATTATTTGGGATTGTGACTTTAGTAATATTTGAACTTGAGGCTAAGATCATGAGGAACATGATAGATATAAAAGAAAAGATTCAATAATTTGATTTCGAATCAATAGGTATTATGATGAAATTTATGCATAAGTGGCATATGATGTCTATAATAGAATTGACGAGTTATATCTTAGATTTCAATTAGTAAGGTTGACCTGAGTACGAAAGTGTTGACCTTAAAATGAAGTGGGAGGTATTGATATATTATGTTGGGTATATTCGATGACATTGGAATGCTAAACCTATATGGATAAAAGACATGATAATTTTGCTGATTTTGATGTTAATTTTTTGCAAAGAAAGGTTGGTTTTGAAGTTGTCTAAATGATTGTAAGGTAAATCGAAGGTTAACTCAAATTAATTCTAGACATATTGGATTCTTGAGGAGTGATGAAGCTTATGTAATAAGTTTAAACATAGAAGGTGGATGAAGATTTAATTTTGATGTGCTATGCCTAAGAAATAGTAATGATAAGGAACCTTAAATTTTATCCTAAATTGTATATGAAATCTGAAAATTAGATCTATCTTTGATTGATTTAATATACAAAGATATTTTTATTTTTGATAGACTTAGATAATTTGGTAAGTTGAGATCAGAGTGCACAGCAAAAGCGTGGTGGTCTGAATTGATTAAAAATATTAATCTTTAAATCAAAAGATATTATGAAATATGTTAGTTGTAAATAAGGAAGATTTTACTGATAATAAATGGATGCTAGAGAGAAAATCTATCTGATCAAGAAAGACTCAAAGCAGCATAGGATGACAGAAGAGTTGGACAGATAGAAAAAAAAGAGAATTGGAATTTTACTTCGGTGATCATATTTTTTAAAAGTATCACCTACAAAAAGTGTCATGAGGTTTGGGAGACATGGCAAGCTGAGTCCATGATATATTAGATCTTTTGAAATTTTGAGCCGAGTAGGAGATGTTGATTACGAACTAGCTTTACCACCAGATTTATTCAAAGTGCATAATATCTTTCATGTTTCACTACTAAAAAAAAAAAATTTACCTGATCCAAATGATGTGATAAAGTATGAGTCATTGCAAGTTCATGAAGATTTAACTTATGAAAAATTTTTTCTCCGAATTATTGATCGAAAAGAGCAAGTTCTAAGACAGCACAGCATTTCGTATGTGAAGATTCACTGGAGTAATCATGAAGAGAGAGAGAGGCCACATGAGAGCTTGAAGATGATATGAAGACGAGATATCCATACTTATTTGAAAATGAAGGTATGTTAAATTTCGAGGACGAAAGTTTTTTTAAGGGAGGTAGAATGTGATAACTCGACCGAATTGGGCCCAAAATCAGCCCATAATCAAAAAAAAAAAGGGAACGGAAGAAGACTCCCTTTAGGAGTCTTCTTCTCCGATGAATCCTGATCAGAGAAGAGTTTAGGATCCTTAAAACTCTAGGGCCCTCTATAAATAAGCCTCCCCTCTCCCTCTCGATCCTCCACCGACGATCGTTGAGGTCAAATTCCTCTCTTTTTCCCTTGAAAGCCGCAGCACCCTCTTCTTGTGTTCGTCGGAAATCGAAGGTCGAAAAGGCCATCGGAGTTCAGGTAAGGGTTCAATCTTCCTTCCTCTCCCTCTTTTCTTTCTCTCCATGATTTTAGACCCCTCGTCGGCCATCGGGATCACCAGAAAACCCATGAAGCGTGAAACCCCTATTCGACCGACCACGTTTCTCTCTTTTCGGCCACCGACGCCGTCGATTTCGGTGTCTCATCCTCGAGACCAGACCCTCATCTCTCTCTCTCTTCCCTTGAGCGCTTGGCCATCGGCAACCGGCCAATGGTCGGAAATCATGAAGAAGGGGACGGATCCTCTGTTTTTTCGAAAAAAAAAAGAGGAAGGAAAGCTTACTGGCGAACCCCATCGCCGGCCGGCTTCGCATGGTCGGCCGTTGTTGCCGGACCTCTGGCCAAGCCACCATCTTGCCGAAGCCTGGGCCACCAAGGGGGGGACCTCACGGTCTTCCCCTGTTTCAGCCAAGGGAGGCCGTAGGAAGAAAAGAAAAGAAGAAGGAAGAAGAAGAAAAGAAAAGAAAAAAAAAAGAGAAAAATAGAAAAAAAATAGAAAAATAGAAAAAGAAGAAGAAGAAGAGAGAAATTTTCTCTCTCCTTTCTCTCTCTTTCCTCTCTCCTCTCTCTTTATCTTCTCTCTCTATTT
Organism: Elaeis guineensis; assembly: GCF_000442705.2. Taxonomy (NCBI): domain Eukaryota; kingdom Viridiplantae; phylum Streptophyta; class Magnoliopsida; order Arecales; family Arecaceae; genus Elaeis; species Elaeis guineensis. The sequence goes on along the minus strand of NC_025993.2, from coordinate 90,967,129 downwards.
CTCTCTCTAGATTCTCTCTCTATTTTCTCTCTCTATACCTTTTTATCTTTTTTATGAATTTTATCTCTCTAGGATCATTCTCTCTCTCTGATTGTGACACAGACCCTAGGATAAACTTGAGATGAAAATATGATAATCTGAGACTGCTTCGAAATTCATGCAGTAGAATTGGATCCCGATCCGATCCTTATTCGAAATTGATAACATCAATCATGGTTAATCCATATTAAGTCATCCTGATATGACCTCTGATGATCTTAATCATGATTGCTACTTTTGAAGGATACGAAGATTCTCTCTCTACTTTCTCTTTCTTTACTTTCTCTCTCATGATTGACTTTCTTTCTCTAAGAAGGTCTATGAATCCTGTACCGAGTTATGCCTTCATCTTTTAGGGGTTCATATTGATTCTAACAAGATGATCCAAAGTTGCTTTGATATCCGTGCTGTATGTCAACCACATTTGATCATATCAAGGATCTTTCAAATTCATTATTAATGAACTCTATTGATTGATCTTGATCTAATCTGTGCTTCACAATTTCTTGATCAAGTCACTTGAATCTGACCCTCAGATCAGAGATCCTGAATTGTCTGGTATCTGGATGGTCCGACACATCCGGTCAATAGTCCTCTTTCCTTATGATTTAATCTTGTTATATTTATGGAATAAAATTTGATAATGATTTGATATTTTAAATAAGATTAGCTGATTTTTCTAACGAAGTCTGAAGATCTAAGATGAATGAGGTAAGTAGATCTTATGCCCTTATTTATTTTTAAATGATCATATTTTTATGCAAAGAATTGTTATTGATGAAATCATAATTTTTCATAAAATAAGGATCGGCATATGTGATATGAAAAAGTATGTTTTATTATGAGCATTGATTTCATGAATATGTTTTATGAAAATAGCAAGATTATGAAGCATGAATTTCATTGTTTTTCCATCTATGCATATGTATGCTTTAAGAAAAAGATATAATGATTTCAAAGGCTCTCAGATGGCTATGAATGAATCCCTTCGGGAAAGTCGATATCCAGAGCTAGCATCCACATGAAACATGGCTTGCCAGCGGGTATAAAGTTGGCACATGAATTAAGAACTCTGTCGATTAAGAAACATGTTCCTGTCATGGGTATAATAGTGACCTTAGCATGAATATCTGTGAGCAATGTTTTGAAACATGACATGAATATATGATGAAAATTATTTACGATTCATGATTGTGAAATATACATGATTTATATATGCATGATGAGTTTATAACTTATTTTGTTATATGCTCTATGAAATGCTTTATTTTGTATTACCTGCTATTTTCTAAATATTGTATTATCATGAAAAACTTATGTTTGATCCGATAAGGAAGCGCAAGTTCTACTTACTGGGCTAGTATAGCTCATATTCTTTTTGTTTTCTTTTTCATGTACAGAAAAATAAGGCTAGGACTGATGGAAAGGAATCCAGGCTTGGAGATCAGCAAAGCAAGCTTGAAAATTTTGCACTAGGAATTCAGTTTATGGATTGTAGTCATTATGAATTTTAAGGCTTGGATTATTTCATCTTTGGATTTAGATGCTCTGAACCAGTTTTGGTTTAATTAAATATTTGAATTGAACTTTATTATTACATTTATTTATGATACACCTGTTATTATATTTAAGAAGATGAATTTTGGCTTCGTGTTATCGTGGATCCATCCCTCGGTAGCATGGTCATGTTATGTCCTGGATTTGGAACGTGACAATATATATTATACAATTCAATTTGCTTTTACAAGTCATAATAACATTCATATAGTCATGCTAAAAATCATATAAGGGTACACAAAATGACTTAACAAATATCAAGCTTAGCCAAATTGAAAACAAATCCTAATAAAATTAGGCATGCATAACACCCTTAAACATAAATCGATTTAAGCATCAAGCAGTCATAAAACTATAAATTTCATATTATCATAAATTTAAAATTTTAATAATTAAAATTTAAATTTATAGTAAATATAAAGTCAAAAATAATTTTTAATTTTTAAGATCAATGCTAAAAATCGATGCAATATTTTGACAAAATATAAACTAGAACAATTCTATACTACAACTTTGCACTTGTTTGATCGAATCTAACAAGAGTGGCTCTGATATCACTGTTGAATTTTGATCATGCAGTAAAAATTAAATTTTTAAAATTTTAAAATAAACTTATCAATAGCTTTAATAATTAAAACTATTAAACCGAAATCCAAATCCAAGAATCATCTTGTCGATGTCGAACCAAACAAAAACAAGCATGCAAAGAGATAGAAGTTTATACTTCCTCAAAAGAGTAATATGGTATGATAGTGATCTCCATAAGACTCCATAGTAGAAGCCCTCCAATGATGATCCATATGAAAGTTGACCAAGATCCTTCCTAACTGATGCGCCGTCGCAGTCTTTTCTTCACAAGAACACTATCAGCTTCGAACTCGAAGTACGATTACATCAAAATCCAATCACCTTCGATTTTGCCATCAGGATCATGCCAAGAGAATACTCTTCAGAAGTCTTACAACCTAAGATTTGATTTTGGGCTCCAACAAATAGAAAAATCAAACCCTAGGGCTAACTAGCAACACTTGCTAATTCTCTCACCACCCTTCTTACAACTTTTTTCTCTCAATTTTTTTTCTTAAATTTTTTTCAAAATTTTTTTTCTCTTTTACACACCAATTGGCTCTAATTTTTACTCAAAATCCAGCACCTAATCCATATGGGATGCCCCATATAAATAGGTGAATAAGGGATGTGAGGAATGACCAAAGGGTGCCAACTCTTGGTGCTCCAACTTCTCATGCGGTGAAATAAATCATCATAATTTATTTTGACATAGGAGAGCCTTCACACAGAAGGACTCCTCCTCTTTTGTGCCCCCTAAATTTTCATAATAAATCAGCATGTAATAGTTAAGGTTATGGATGAGAAATGAAGAGATAAGATAAGATAAGAGCCTTCATTAAGAAGGGCTCTTCACATCTCAATGCTAATTAAGAGGGGGCGGCATTAATATTTTGGTGTGAGACCTAGTGGGCATAGAGGACTCCTTCCACACTTGAAACACTTCCAAGTTGGATAAGAACTAGATTAAATTAGATCCAATCCTATTAGGTCGAAGGCAATCGGTCTAGTTTCGCTCAAACGCTTTGAACTAAATCTATTTAGGAACTTAGATTAATACAATGTGCTAGTATATTAAATTGATCCTTAAAATTTATTTTAAATTTTAATTAAATTAGAATAAGATCAAATTTTAAAGTGTGTGATCTATTGGGTTTCAAATCTAGCCAGCAGTGGACACAGACTCTTGACGTAACCCTAATCCGATCAGATTAGGTTAGCTCAAGAGTTCCAATCAACTAAGATTCTTCCTAATTAATTTTTGAATTAAATTTTTTTAATTTTGATGAGTCTACAAGTCAATATTGACGTCTAGCAACATGTCATGACTATCCAAAAGATTTAAAATTTTGATAAAAAATTATCAAAATATCTTTCAATGGTAAGTTACCATGTAATTCAATACTTCAGTCAAACAACATCCTAGATGAGCTATGGACCTGAAAATATATCAAACCTAATTACTTATCTATATTTATTTCGATCAGAAAGTGATGATTCAGTTGACGATACATTAAATTTTTTTTTAATTATCATCCTACTTTGGCTAAAGACTTCCAGAATCACCGATCTTTGAGATCATATAGAATATTCGCTCCTCTTATTAGGAGTGCTTGATCCCTTATTGATCACTCACAACCTCCATACATACTTCACCACATCCAGAACACTCCACACAAGGATCAGAGAATCAAGTTAGGAAGTGAACCAAAATATAGATTCATATGCATAAAGTACTATAGCGATCTCAGATCAAAGGATCACTTACATAACTCCTATTAGAGAACTATCAGCTGACATAAAAATAAGACACTATCAGATGTTCTCTTGCAAGTCTATTCAGTGAACTCATTCTCTAATGAGCACCCATATCCTTGTATTAGTGTCACCACACAAGTGGTTGTGAGATCAACCACCCTCATCTCTAAGCATACATAGAATATGCCAGTCTTATCAGTATCATTGATCTCCGACTCAATGAACTAATGACTAAAAATATTTTAGGTCATGACTATCAAGGATTTAGGTCTCACTGACATAATTTCATCACGATCCTAAAACCATTATCCAGTCCTATGGGATTCATTATAATCTTAAAAACAAAGATACATCATATAATAAATTAAAAATATCTATTTTATTAAATATTAATATCAATTACATGAGTTTGAAAGATAAATTACAGAAAATATCTGATCGTATCCCGTATGCGATTGGCTTGTAGGACATTATTCTTTCACGACAGACTTGCAAATCCATCATGGACTGAACCATGTCCAACAGGGTTCGATTCCTCCTTTTTGAAATGTTATTATGCTATGATATCCAGGAGGAATCCATTATGAGAGAATTTCATTCTCTCCTAGATATGTCAAAAATTTATTGAAAAGATATTCGCCTCCTCGGTCTGATCGAAGAATTTTAATACTCTTTTCAGTTTATTTTTCTACCTCATTACGTAATTATTTGAATATTTTAAGTGATTCAGACTAGTGCTTCATAAGGTAGATGTACCCATACCTCGATAGGTTGTCAATAAATATAATGAAGTAGTAATATCCTCCTCTGGTGTCTATATTCATAGGTCTATATACATCACTATGTACTAGACCTAGAACATCACTGGCTCGTTCACCATTTTTACTAAAGGGTGACTTGATCATCTTCCCAAGAAGACATGACTCACAGATCGATAATGATTCATAATCATTGATATTGAGGATTTTCTCTTTAGTTAACCTATTTATCCTATTCTTATTTATATGACCAAGTCTACAATGCCAAAGGTAGGCATCTGTGACATTATCTATTTTAGGATATTTGTTCGATGTCTACATTACATTAACAGGTTGTGATAATTGTAAATATCATATTCAATTATTCATGCATAATTATGATACCATTTATAATGATATCATTGTAATTTTTTTTTATGAAAAAATTATAACCATCCTTGGCCAAAAGCTTATGAAAATAAAATTCATAAGAAAAGATAGACAATAATGATAGTCATCTAAAATAATAGTATTGGAATTAAGAGCAAGCTGAACTTTTCCTATAGCTAGTACTGGAATAGCTCTTCCATCTCCAATATTTAGGAATCGTTCGCTCTCTCAAATTTTCTACTAATCTGAAGTCCCTACAATGAATTGCAGATATGAATTGGACTTCCGATATCCAATATCCAAGTAGTAGTATTATAGATAGAGAAATTATAAAGTGTTATCATATAAGTATCTCGTCCAGCAATCTTTTGATGATTTTTCTTCCTAGATCTGTCCATTTTTGCCTAATTTTGGTCTGTCTTAGACTGCTTAAGATCAGCACAGTAATTTTGCACCTTGCATTTTCTTCCTCTCTTAGAGGACCGAAGCCCTATTGAGGATAAATCCTCAAGTGTACCAAAAGACTTATTCAACATTTGAAGTATCTTCTTGGACTGAGCATTATTAAATTTACAACTAAATTCATCACTCATAGGAGCTCTCATTATGCAACGTACTATCATACAGTCTTTGAGCTACTTTTGATAAGTGTCTCTAACCGTCATATCAGCATTGGGAGCTGGTATTTTAGATGTTGGATCTATAATCACATATAGAATCCTCTCATGCTCAAAAATTATTCTCAACTTTTGATACTAATTATCAAGATTGGATCTCAGAAACTTATCACATCCAATAGTGAGCGGAGTGATAAACTATTAGCCATCACTGAAAGAAAAATAAAAAGACCTATTAGTATATGAATTATTTAATCTGAAAGACTTGGACTTTAGTCTAAAGGTTCTTCCACTATTTTATATGTATTGGTAGAATCTACCTCTAATTTGAAGAATTATTTTAATTCCTTAATGGGTACTAGAATCCACATAAACTGTACACGAGCCTGACTATGGCTGGCTAACCCATGTGCATCTATGGATAAGTTCTTAATTAATTATTTTTTTAAATAACTTCTAGTAATTAATTTTGCCCCAAGTTTTATTTCAGTAGGCTAAAGCCTCCACTAAAAGTCCTGGTTAGGTTCAACTATTAACATGACCATACTCAGCCTATTTAACCAATAAATATCAAGCCCAACTATGATCGATCAACCTGACCAACCATCAGACAGACACGACTAAGCCATCATATAATAAATGATAATTTCAATATCCAAATAAATATCAGGTCTATGGGTCTGCAATACATACCTAGACTATTAGACCCATTATCATCTATTTTAATGGGAGGTTATGATCTAGTTATCCCCATAACTAGCTCATTTTATAAATCTAATAATTTAGAAGATTTGATTTGAGAAGCAATTGATCCACGAGTCTTAAATCCTCTCACTGACTTCACCAAGTCATTGAATTGGACTAGAGACAAGCGAGTCGAAAGGGCACCTAATTCAGTCAAATTGATTTAATGATTTGAGAATAAGAGAAGAGATTAACCGACAAGTTATAAATTCTTTTACTGACTTCACTAAGTTATGAAGAGGACAAGAGACAAGCCTAATTTAGAGATACCTAAATTAATCATACTGATTTACCTTAATGGCATGGGTTAGCTCGAATCAATTAGTGATTTAATCAAAATATAATCTACCATATTGGTCAGGTAAGTGAGATCGATGGGAGGATCTGTTTTGACTTGCCTTAGACACCATCAAAATGATCAGGTAAGTAGACTGCCAATTAAAAATCATTGATCATATTGCCAAGCAATATCGTCAAACTTATCTTAGACACCAATTGATCAATTAGTTTCGATTTAGTCCACCAAATGACTCGAACTAAACCATTAAACCACAATCAGGTCCATATGGTATGGTCAAAAATATGGACTTGATCAAACTACAACTATTGAGATTAATCTTAAAGAAATTATGACCTAATCTAACTCAACTATTGATTAGATTTAATCAATTTTTCTAATTTATTCATATTTATTTCTAACTCTAGGTCTAACCTAGTTAGAAGATCTGATTCATACTAACTCATGGCCCATCATTTTATGAGATATCTTAATCATCTTTCAATTCTCAAATCTAGATTACTTAATTCTAAATTCAGTGTGTGAAACTTATATTTCAGTCTGTAGAATTATTCTACTAAGGTTTCAACTAAAACATACATCATATATTATGCAATTTTTTAGATCTTAAAATCTAATTTTTTATATCTATATTTAACAATTAAATATGTATAAATTTGATCTAAATTATTTGTGTACATCATATGCATCATAGCACAATTTAGATCTCTACCGACTACATCATATGTAACTTGCAATTTAGATCTTAAAATATTTTTTAAATCTAAATTAATTTTATTAAAATTATAATAAATTATAAATAATTTTAGATCTAATCTAAATATATTTATGATCAAAATAATTTTAAATTTTTTTTCACTGTTCTTCTTTATGAGACGTGATCACAGTGGTATCCCTATACGTCATAAGAGAATCTATCGAATGGATATGAGAGGGACTCAATCCCTGCTTCTTTTTATGACCGGATGGTCTGATGATCATCTCAATTCGAGTACTAGACTACTAAGATCTGAAATCTAATTTTAAAAATTAATTACGTCTATATATTCAATAATAAAAAATTTAGGTATGCACTGAATATAATCATATCATGCGTATTATGTATCTAATCTAATTAGATGAATACATTAGATTAATTTCAGATAAATTTCATATAAATTTTAGATCCGAATCTAATTTTATATAGCATATAAAATACTTAAATCAGATCTAAAATTTTATAGCAAAATAATTCAAACACATGCATGAACACATAGAAATTAAAATTTTGGTTAGACCTGATTTGATGTTGTACAGAATTTTGCTTAGAACCAGATCTAAAGATCTATCAAAATAGATTCAGTTCAGATCTTGATTAAGTCTAATTTTTAATTTAAAATAATATCATAAAATTCTATGAAAATAAATTTAAAATATATTTTAATTTGATTATTATTTCAGCAAAAATCTGCATTAAGAAAATTTTGTTATAATAGATTTATAACTAACCATCATCAACCGTTGATTAGGTTCTTGAAATATGATCAAAATCAGATCAAATAATTTTTAATTAATAGGTCTAAATCAGATGTAATATCTTACATAAAAATCTAATCATATATCTTATATAAAATATCAAAAAAAATTAACTTTGCATAGTATGTATCAATCCTGCTCTGATATCAATTGAAGGAAAAGTATCCGATCTGATCGAATTGGTAAGATATGTTTTAAAAATTTTTCTATACAAATACGTACATAATTAATATGGATTATCTTGATCATAGTGGAATAGGGATCAAATCTCCTGAAGTGGCTTGAATATGATGCCTCGCAAGGTCTGAAAACATAGGCCCTCTACTTCGTGTGCACGTCGGGCTCCGTAGAAAAGAGGGATGAAGTCCTATACATCAATCTTTAAAAGTAAAGCAAGGGGAGGGAGGAGATCTGATTTTTTCTCCTTAGGGATGCCTGAGATAGAATCCTCACACCTTCAACCAAGGTGTCAAAAATCCTACACGCCAAGAAAGAAAGGATCGGCTCCCTTCTTGATGTCGCACCAACTCTTAACCTCACGGCAGCTTTAAGAATTTTTGGTTGCATAATTTTTTCTCTCGTTACTAGTGGTTTTGATCCCTTGCTTTTAAAGATGAGGCATCTTAAATCTGATCTGATTCCTTAGTTGGTTAGGTGTCCTAGCCTTATCCAAAATAAGAGACCGAATGAAAGAAGGAGAGCACCTTAGAAACCTTTCACGCGAGACCTTCACACACACGTGCTTCTGGGCAGAAAAAATCACCACCCCAACACCTCTTGGTTGGCCTCCTTATAAGAGAGAATCTTAGGTACATGGGATACTTTGGTTCTAAACCAAATGGGCTCATATTTGACTCGTTTTGGATCCGATTCGAATCAGATTTGAAGAACCTATCAATCCTAATCTAGTTAAAATTTTGATTCAAGTCTAACTTGAATTTTTAATTTAATTTAATCTTAATTAAATCAGATCTAATCTAAAATTAATTAGTCCTTGAATTCAATCTCTCATAAATCTCTTGGATCATTGATCAGATCATCATCATCTTCGAAATTAAATCTGAACCTCATGTCTAGTGCTAGCTAGACATAGTCAATTTTTTTAATTTGTATGATCCTTAACTTAATTCTTAATTAAGCTAATCTATTTATTTAATCAAGTCATGTACTTTCAAATTGAACTCATAGACTTAGGTCAATTCTTTCCTATGTTGTTTGACTTTATGCGTGACTCTATAAGTTCGAACACTAAGTCAGTAGTATAGGAATCATTTTCTATACTAATCAAAATTATCATCTAGCAATAGTTTCTGACATCCAGATAGGTTGAATATATGCAAGGCAATATTCAAGAGCCAATGCATATAGTTACTGCATAATTCATCCTGTTGATCCTGAATGCTCAAAGACAATCTAGGGTTTAACTGTCATCCTAAAAAAGTTATCTACATTGTATTCCAATCTTTCAAATCCATCACATGGATTATTAAAGCCCAGAGTTTACTAAATTAAAATATAGTGATGCAATATCTCCTATATTGCAGAGGGTCAATCCCATCTTGATCTACACACAGAATTCGCAAGTATTTGACTGTATCCAGTAGCCTTCCATCACTGCATTAGAAATACAGATAATCCGACATCAAAGCACAGCGAGTTGTTTGCAAGTCACTTTGGTGATCTTAGATCTGAGGAATACTTATGTTCATATGCTTCGCAAGCTACTCTTGACAATAGAGCGCTTCACAGGTGAGTCATTTATTCAGTGATGATGTATTCCTATATCTCATCTGTATGTCATACTAGTGTCTCCACACTTCTTGGTTAACCAACCTATATGGTACACAACGATCTATACTCGATAAATGTCATCATCCCTAAATGACGTATCATTTGGTCGCAAATATGTTTAAAAACTATTCGATAAATCCTCTTTTATCGAATGTCATATAGTTCTAAGGACTTCATCACAACACATGAGTTTATATAAGGAAGATGTACATCTTGTGATGAAAAATATCAAATAATTTTTATTAATTCATAATTCATATACAATTTATAAAAAGTACAATCATCCAAATGATTGGTTTAGGACAGTTTCCTAATAGTTATATCCTCAAATCCATCCTAAGGATTTAGTTTGTGAGGGTCCTAACTTGATCAGGATATCCTCTATTTGTTGGTACCATGCTGAATAAAATTTCAGAGGTCTCAGTCATAGCTAAGATATCTTCAATGGATCGATCCTCCGATCTGATCATCGAGTTTAGTTTAGCATCTGAATTTCTCATAATCCTTGTTGTCGTCATCATGCCAAATATGATTTCAGAGGTCTCAACTAGAGCTAAGATATCTTTAAAGGTTTGTGGGACAAAGGGTTGTACCCATTTGGCCGCTAAGGATGCATGATTTGTCGTTGGTTCTTTTTCAAACTTTGGACTTGTAAAAATCTTGAGAAAAAGTGATTTTATTGATGTGATTCAAGTAATTACACCCCTTATTGGTAGTCCATTCAAAGATTCTCAGAGTTCCACATTCGAAAAATTTGAGTGTCATCGAGGGTCTTTAGCTTGTATGCTCCTGATCGGATCGCTTTTGTGACCTCATATGGTTCTTCCTAGTTTGGAGCCAATTTATCTTATTCTATGGGTTTGGACACTTTAGCTCATCTGAGGACGAGGTCACTATGTCAGAAGGTCTTTGCTCTAACTCGAGTATTATAGTAGCGGACTACTCAATGCTGTACGAGGCTATTCTAATCCATGCTCTTTCTTTGTTTCTTCTAAGCAAATCCAGATTTGTTTGAAGCCAACTAGGATTATCTTGCTCATCGTAAAGCTCGAGTCTAGTCTATGGTATCCTGATTTTGACTAGAATAACTATCTCGGCCCTAAAAGCAAGGTTGAAGGAAGTTTTTTTGATTGCTATCCGAGGTATTTTCGGTATGCCCATAGGACGTTGTAGAGTTCTTCTATCCGCATTCCCTTTGCTTGGCTAAGCTTGGTTTTTAGTCCTTATAGAATAGTGAAATTGATCACCTCGACATCTCCATTAGACTATGGATATCTGATTGAGGTAGCCCTAAATATGGTCGATGTGGTGCTCTAAACAGAAATTCTTAAATTTTTGATTGTCAAATTGGTGCCCATTGTTGGTGATGATAGCTTGTGGAAGTCCGAATCAACAATGATCGACTTTCATATGAAGTCTTGAGCTTTAGCCTTGATAATTTATGCCAAGGGCTTAGCTTCGATCTATTTGGTGAAGTAGTCGATTGCCACAATCAGAAACTTCTTTTGTTCAGTCATTTGTGGAAATGGTTCGAGGATATCGATTCTCCAATAGTGAAAGGACAAGGATCAACAATTGATGTGAGTTCAATGTCAATCTTCTTTGGATGCTAGCATACTTTTGACATTGCTCACATTGTTTGACGAGTTCAATTTCTTCATTTTGCAGGTTGGCTGTAATATCCTTATCGATGAGCTTGTAAACTGAAGACCTGCCCCCAAGTGATTACCGAAGATACCTTCATGTACTTACTGAAGAGCATAATCAACCTCAGAGGGATGTAGACAATGGAGTAGAGTAGGAGAAAGACTTGTAAGTCTCCATCTGGTACGTACCATGGTGCTTGTTGTTTGATTGCCCAAGCTTGAATGGGATCAGGAGGCAATTCTTCTTTGACTAAGTAGTTGATGATCGGATCCATCCATCTTGGCTCATGTTTGACCTGATGCACTATGGACTTTTCAATACTCTATGTCTGTAGATCTTCGACGAAGACTCACCGATTATGTTTGGTCAGCCCTGATATAGTGAGATGTGATAGTGCATCAGCTTGAACATTTTTTGATCTGAGAATCTACTGGACCTCCAGAGTTTGGAAGGCTATCGATATTTTCTTGAGCTTCTTTAGGTACTTCACCATTATGAAATCTCAGGCTTCATACTCACCTCGAACTTGTCCGATGACTTGCTATGAGTCGGAGAAGATCTTGAGATCTTTTATCCTAAATTCTTTCATAAGTCAGAGTTTAGTGATGAGGGCTTCATACTCGACCTCATCATTTAAAGTTCTAAAGTCGAATCAGAGGGCGTACTCCATTACGATACCATCTGGGCTGGTAAGAATGAGCCCGATGCCACATCATTGGACGTTCAAGTTTCCATCGATGTGTAGAATCCAATGTGGAAACTTTTCAGTGTCCTCGATCTTGTTGAGGATAGATCTTCAACATCCTCGGATCTTGTTGAGGATGGGCCCTCGGATCTTGCCATGGGCAGTTCTTCGATGTGTCAGATCTTGTTAAGGATGGGCCCTTGAATCTTGTCGAATGCAGTTCTTCAATGTCCTTAGATTTTGTTAAGGGCTGTTCTTTTTCGAAGATAGTGCATTCCGTAAGGAAGTCCACCAACATTTGAGCCTTCATTGTGGGGTGAGGTCAAAAGCTGATGTCAAATTCTTGAAGCTTGATTGCCCATTTTGTCATGCACCTGGAAGTGTCAGTCCTTCGAAGGATTGCCTTCAAAGGTTGATCAATTAGAATGACCACTGAGTGGATTTGAAAGTAGGATCAGAGACGTCGTGCAGAAGTGATGAATGCGTAGACCATCTTTTTGGCCTTGGTATATCTTGTTTCTACATCCCGAGAATGTTGCTCACATAGTGATTGACTTTTGGATTCTTGCATCCTCTTGGATCAGAACTGAGCTAATTGCATTGGATGAAACAACCAAATATAAAAGTAATTACTCACCTTCTTTTGGCTTAGAAGAAGTGGAGAGGCTTCGAGGTATCATTTGAGATCTTCAAAAGTAGTTCGGCACTCCTCCGACCATTCAAAAGTCTTCATCTGCCTTATCACCTCAAAGAAGGAAAGGCACTTTTTAGCTGACTTAAAAATGAATCGGCTGAGAGCTGCAACTCGACCCGATAAGCTTTGGATGTCTCGCTTGACGCTCAAGTGCTTCATATCGAGGAGCACTTGGATCTTTTTTGGATTGACTTCTATCCCTCACTAGATCACCATAAAATCAAGAAACTTTTCTAAGGTGACTATGATAAGCTGTCAAAATGGGCTAAGACCCATGGGCCAGCCCATTTGGCCCTAAAAATAGGTTAGATCGGGCTAAAATTTTCGATCCATTTATGAAAGTGGGCTTTTTGGTCCGATCCTTATAGCCCATGGACTAACTAGGTTAGGGCCGAGTCAGCCCGTGGGCGGAGTCCATACCCAATCAGGTGAATAGGCGATCACTTGGTTGTAAGTTTAGTTTTTATTTGATCTTGAAAATCCTATTGTTACTTGACTTCTTATTAGTTGTTGAATGCTGAGTTTTAATTTTTTCATAGTAACTACAGAATAAGGAGAGAAAGCTATGAAAGTGACTCCAAAATGGATTGGTCTGGCCCTAGAAAAAAAAAAAGAAAAAAAAAGTGAGCTGGCCCAACCCTAACCCATAGCCCAGTGGGCAAGGGTTGGGCTAGGTTTCTATGGACCATTTTAACAAGTGGGCCAAGCCTAGCCTGGCCCACATAATCACAGCCCACGTAGGTTAGGAACAGGCCAGTCCATTTTGACAACTCTAGACTTTGAGACATATTTATTCGGATTGAACTTCATTTGATGTCGGTGTGCTGGCCGAATGCTTCCTTTAGGTCAGCAATATGCCGATCTACTTTCGTACTTGTTGATGAGTATATCGTCAATGTAGACTTCCATATTGTGGCCAATCTGATGCTTGAATACCTTGTTGATGAGGTGTTGATATGTTGCACCTACATTCTTCAAATCGAAAGGCATATTTTGTACCAATACAAACCTTTATCAGTTATGAATGTGGTCTTCTCCTCATCTTCAAGTACATCCAAATCTAATTGTACCCTGAGAAGGCATCCATGAAGCTCAACAGTTGGTATCCTGAGGTGGCATCGATAAGTTGGTCGATCCTTAGGAGTGAGAAGCTGTTCTTTAGGCAAGCTTTGTTGAATTTGTGTAGTCGATGTAGATTCTCTACTTACCATTGGCCTTTTTGACCATGATGACGTTGGAAATCCACTCTGAATATTGTGCTTTCTGGATAAATCCTATGCTATCAGCTTGTCAACTTCCTTATCGATAGCCCACTATCGCTCTAGGGTGAAGCTTCATTTCTTTTGTCGCACTGGTCGATAATCTGGATTCATATTTAGTTTATAAAAAATAACATCAGATGGAATACCTAGCATATTTGACACTAACTAGACCAAGATGTCCTTGTTGGCCTCCAGAAAGGTCATCAGTCGATTTTTGTGATTGGCTATCAGCTGAGAATCGACTCGAATTATTTAGGTCAGGTCATCCCCGAAGGGAATGGTGATGAGCTCCTCGGGACTCCTCTGAGTCTTCCCTATGATCTTCAATTAGCAGGGCCTTCATCAGCCTCTTCCCCTTGATGGTTACAACAAATATTGTCGGGCTAACATCTAGTTTTCTTAGATCTCACCAACTTCATTCTAAGTCGGGAATCACACCAGCAAATTATAGGTGGAGATGATTGCTCGAAGGGCATTGAGTCCTGATTGTCCAAAGATTGCATTGTAGGCTAAAGACACTCAAACATCAAGAAAAGTTAGCTGTACAATCTTCTAATAAGGTTCTGATTCAGCAATCACTAGCAGAGTAATCTCTCCTTTAATTGCTATGGAATCTCTCAAGAATTTAACCAAAGGAGTATTTACTTGCTTTAGACGATCAAGTAGTAATTTCATACATTAGAAAGCATCATAAAATAAGACATCAGTTGATCTTTCATTATTAACAACGATCCTTTTTATATTATAATTTACTATCATCATTGAGATGACGACAGCATCATCATAAGAAGTTTGAACTCCTCAAATATCATTATCAGAAAAAAAATTAAAGTATCTATCCTCTGCCTCTTCAGACTTCTGGCTTGATCTTTTGCCCCCCTGCCACCTTCGAGGCTCGAGATCATATTGATAACACCAGCCATCGATTGGTTATTGTTGTTCTCTTGGTCGGGCTGGTATCGGGTGGTTCCTCAGGTGTTAGGTTATGATACCTCCAAACATATTTATCGAGGTAGCCTCATCGGATAGTGCCTCATCTTATCCTTTAGTTGGAGGCACTCATCGGTGTCATGATCATGGTTATGATGGAAGAGACAGTACTTCGCTTGCTCCACTGAATTGATGAAGTTTTTATTGACAAAGTCGGCGGAGGTATTCTTTGCCCTCAATCTCTAGGAGGATTTAAGTTCGAGGGGCAGCCAATGGGGCATAGTTATTGAAATACCAAGGGACTCCTCAATGGAGGAGCTTTGGCAGGTTGGAAGGATTCTTCTTCATCTCAGTTTGGATGCATGTCCTCTCGGACACACTTCTTCTTGCTTGGGGCACGACCTTCTTCTCAATTTGGCCTGCATGTACTTATGGGCCTAGGCCAGAAGGTTGGCATAATCCTTCGAAAATATTTTATCAAGAGAGTAGATGAGGTGCTCATTACGGAGGCCTCGCTTTAGAGCCAATATGGCAACAGTTTCATCAAGATTACAGATTTCTAACGTGGCTACATTGAAACACGCCACGTAATCCCGCAAAGATTCTCCTTCTTTTTGGTGGATGGAGAAGAGGTTGTCCAAGATCCTCAATTGGATCTGATTATTTCTGAAGTAAGTAACAAACTGGTGTCCAAGTTGCTTGAAGGAGTAGATCGACTTCGACTAGAGATCGGAGTACCAAACTCTTTTTTTTCCTCAAAGTTGTAAGAAAGGCAAGGCAAAGGAGGGTGTTTGAGGTGCCCTAGAGTATCATGAGGGCCTTATAGCCCTTCAGGTGAACTAGTAGGTTAGTCGAGCCATCAAATGGCTCTACCTACGGCATCTTGAACCAATGCGGAATTGGTTTCTGAAGAATGACATGGGAGAAAGGTGGTTGAAAACTGAAGCTAAAGGCCTCACTGTCCCCTCTGCCATCCATTTAGACTTTGGTTAGACAGCGCTCGATCTCCCGAACCTTTCGCTCAAGGTCATCCTCTTGATGAGACCTTTCGGAGCATGGGAGTAACCCGAAGTAGAATCATTACTGAAGGAGGTAAAGAAACGCTGACATCTTTTGCCATGACCAAAGCCATGGTGAGACGGTGATTGCCAATCGACCATGGCGAATCAGTAGGTTCTATGAGAGGACTCTCCAAGATCAGAGATCGGTTCTGGTGGCTATGCCGAGATAGCATTGTCTGCAGAGCAAGCTGAGGACTGTCGCTACTCCATAGTCTGTTGCAAGTGCTGAACGACGTCAGTTAATGCCTGGACCTAGTGGATCAGATAGTTGAAGTGCTACAGGTCAACCATCATTGGAGCAGGCACTGGCTGCATAGACCCCACAGCGGACGGCTGGGTGACTCCACTTTGGCTTTATCGGGTAGTCTGTCAACGAAAAGCAGTGGAATAATCGTGTCTCTCCATACTCTCTCTCTTTTGTCGGGTTGCTGGGTCCTTCTAGCACTAAACTATTATGTCAAGACTCCAATAGGAGCTAATGTGGTCGAGATTGGAGGATGGTCTAGGAATCAAGATGCCACAATGGATCTGCAAAAGAAGTTTACACACGTCGGGGCTTCTCCGATAGAGAACCCACTGATGTTTGAGTCAGTTGAAACTTGAGAACAGTAGAAGAGGGAGAGTTTTAGCTTACCTTAAGGGTCCCCTCATTACTTCTTTATATAAAGGTGAAGATATAGGTTGTCACATAGGCCAGTAGGCTAGATCATGATTTGTTAGGCTGTTAGGATAGGGAGTCTACTATCTAATTTGTTAGCCCATGTTTAGGAGTTTGTTGGAAAGATTTCAACTAATTGCTCATGTGGCTGAATAGATCGATTGTCTGAGGTCGGTATGCATCTGAGGCCCTGACCTAAATGTGTCGTCATTGGTGCCAGTCATGGAAGGTCATCCCATGTAGTCGACAAGATCCTGACCTTAAGTTGGGAGGTCGGATGGGAGCCGATGGGATTATTCCTTTCTGGTTCTCCATAGTGATCTTGACGAGTCTTCGGTTGTGGTCATCGGTGCTGGACCGATTATAAGATCAACAGTAAAGAATTGATAGCTTCGATGTTTGGCCAAGAATGACATCTAAGGACAAAGTCCATTAAAGTTGCCCGCTCCATTATTAAGAGTCTGGATGATATTTGTCATTCAGAGTCCGTCTCAATACTACAACTGATCCAAAAAATGTATCCGAAATGAGACCTGAGGACAATACCCAAGATGGTTCAACTCTGTAACAGCACTCATAAATTTTTAAAGAAATAAATGACCATATCGATATATTATTAATGTAATTTATCAACCATTTAGTAATTATAAAATTTAATTATCCGATTTATATCCATATTTATATTCTTAGTTTTGGTATTTATATCTGTTAAAATAAAATATAATTATAATTTTATATTCAACTAATATCTATTTTTATTTATTAAATAAAATAAATATATATATATATATATTAGTACCAGATCTGCATCATTTGGTTTCAGCCCCAACTATATTTTTTAGCATCCATAATTGAAATTCTACTTTTCCTGATAAACTGTGTCTAATCCAAGCCATAACGGGGTGTGTCAAGGAAAATATTAAAACCCCGTTTAATTATTATTTGGTATAGGTACTGATTATATTTCCTGTGTGCCCTGTTAAAAGAGAACAAAAGCAAAATCAGGACACATGCAATATTTTTATTTCTTAGTTATCTCCTCTTTTTTTATATATCTTTATACCTTTCAAACATAAATTGAAGATAGAAAGTTCTTATCTCTCCAAAACCAATAAAATTATGAAAACATAAAAGACAAAGAAAAAGCAGGCCCACTTAAGAAACTCATGCTCCCTGTAAGTTCTTACCTGAGATTTCATTGATTTTACCCTGGTTATTCTCGGGTCAACCATGGAAATTATACGATCTTATCAGAACCAGCCATCTTGCACAGGATTACCATGGAAGTCTTCGAGGCAGATTGAAACTCGCCTAACGCTGTACCAGTTGAGCGAAGTCATCGACAAGAGATATATCAAGAAGTCAATTTGGGGCTTCCCAACATGTACTCTTAGATCCTGAGCAACTGCAATTATGGTACTTTGAGTGAGAGATGCTTCAATCCCTCTGTAGAACGAAGCTCTTTTGATTTAATTGATCTGTGAGCAATTCTAGGTTAACGACTCACTTGAATTTAGATGTGCATCGAACGTCTAGAATGTGCCCTTTGGAAGACTTGAATTTTTCATATGGGTTGCCGTGTTAATAAACTAGTAATTATTTGAATAAACAATGTAAAGATCACATTATAAGTTTTGGATTTTCTTGTTTAATTCAGAAATTTATAGAAGATTTTTGAATTGAGTGGTTATATGCAACTCTAGTGCTTGACTAGTTTGTGTAAATAAAACCTTTGTCCAAACCACTCGAAGTCATTTACCCTCTACGTATTTATATTTATAACAATGTTCGTCAAACCAATGCTAGATACTGTACAGATGGGCGATTAGTCCGTGCCATGCCAACATATGATACGGGGCTGACATACCAATCATCTAACTAATATGCTATTTTTATTTTTATTTTTTTCAATTTTTTTTTTAATTTCCACTTATAGTTTGGATGATTATGGTTGTTTATTATATAATTTTGATGTGTTTTTGGCTATGAAATGGAATTGAAGTATAATTAAAGTATTATATGTGAATATACATACGATAAAGTAAATGGAGTCGAATTAATGTATTTAAGATACAAAATAACTAATGATATCTCAAATTTTATGGAATGTCAACGTCTCTCATAGATGTTGGAATCATGGGATACTACTTCAAGGTCTAGGAGGATTGTCGTATTTTCTTGTATGCTGATTAGATAGCGCCCTAATATTGTTCCTCAGTTTGTTATTGGACTAGCCATCTGAAGATTACAGCAACCAAATCCAATCCATAAGTTGCCTAAGACTATGAAGAATGGTATACGCTAGAATATAATGTCTCAAGCAAGTCATATCCATATAAATCATAGTATGATTGTGTGGAATAAAATTGGATGTATGACTCGGATCTATATATGTTCAGAGATTATCCCATATGCATTATCACCTGCAATAGTAGCATTATATCTTGAATGATCTTAAGGGATCCATCTCTGGTATGCAATGATATCTTTGCGAGCTTTATCAAGTCATACACTATGGTCCCTATCCTATATATCATCGGCATATTGAGACTCACCAATGAATTAAATACCTTGGGGTTGTTAGTCATAAACTCGTGACATATCCATCTTTACCTTTCTGACAATTAGATACATCATTGCTTGAGTTGTCATTATCATAAGCATCATCGGATGATGTAGGCAACAAGTCATTCGAGGGCTCACTGGTCTTCGAAGCTAAGTGAATAGGCTCCTCAACTCTCTCCAATAGAACTATAACTTTTTTGTTACTAACTTGATTTGCTTTTTTTCCTTGGATATCCCTTTCTACTTGGCTTTGTTAGGTGGATCAATTGCGTCCACCTCTCTAACTAGATTAGGTATTGTGACAGACTCTTCTCAACACCTCTCTAATGCCAATTTGACATTGTCAATGATTTACATAAGTTGGCAAATTAATAACTCCCATATAGTATCAATCCTCTACTACTTGAAATCTCAGATGGGAAAGATACGTGGATTTACATCATGAATGGTAACTGCTGTTGATATTTCTCTACATTTCTTCATTTTCTTAATGTTAAAGAACCCCAAGCATAGAGGTATACAGTTGTCATCTCTACCAACTAGCAGGTCCTCCTGTAGCTTGGATTTGCCATGGTAGGTCTAGAACCAAATCCTAACTCATACTCTCGGGGCCCAAACTGGGACTCGTGTCTTGTAATCTCTTTCCTCTATCAGCACTCATTTAGGCTATCCCGAATGGCAACCTACATTTGCATCTCGTCGTCATCCGAACAGAAGTCTCATAGTCCTTTGAATCTATGGAGTGGCATGACAATGGCTCTACCATCCGACATTTGACCTCCGCCATTTTCTTAGCACTTCTTTGCTTAACTACCCCTAAAATTGACAAAATGTTTCTTTAATAATTGGCATGCCTCCTAAGAGTATGTTTGGCAGACAAATATGTTAAGATAATAACCAGTCAAATGCTGCTTCAAATTGATCATCTGTCCTTCCTTGAACTCCATGTCGCACTACTTATAATCCTAATAATGCTAACCCGAAAGCATGACTCTATGATCTCAATCATTGTCATGCTTTGACTCCTTCTTAAATCCATTCCTCGAAGCTTATAAAACCAACGTCAAATATTTTTACATATATTGATCATTATTTAATTAATTATTCAAAATTAGTATAATTACATTGTAATTAAAAATCAACAAATTAGTCTAGAAACTATTTTATATTATCTATGTAGTATATTTTTAAAATAATTTTTAGACTTCGTTATGAATTTTTATTAATTTTACATAATAAATTAATATTTAATTACAAATTATAAATAAAATTTATTTTAATTTAGTTTAATGTAGACTCTTACTAAGGATACTATATATATATTTTATCTTGTTTAATTATTAACTAATTAATTACAAATAGTAAATTTTCAATATAATGTAAAGAGTCAGATTTCTACTTCTAAAACTACTTCTAAATTATCCATACATAATATTAATATTTACAATTTTTGTATTATTTATATATTTTAATTTTTAATTTAAAATATATGTAAATATAAACTATTCAAAAAATTAATTATAGCTTGGATTAATGTAGCACCCTACAAAGGATGCTACATATATTTTTCTCAGCCTATTAAGATGTATAAAAGATAATATTTTCAAATTTATTTAAATTTGGGTCTAGTACTTTATGTGCATGATTATACTTAAGATTAAATAAATAGCTATCAAATTTAAACAAGGAGTATCTTGCATACTTCTAAATATGTCACCAGTTTTACAGTAACTTTTGATCATTATTTTATTTATTTTTAATCAAAAATAAATTTTAATTTAAAAGTTAATAGATTTAATGAAAATTATAATTTTGGTTATATTGTGCCGACTATCCATAAATCTATAGTATATCATTAAATCACAGTAAAATTTAAAATTTTGGCATGATCTTCTTTGTTTTCATCATTTATTATCAATTTTTAGTATAAAAAAGAAAAAAAAAAAAAGAAAGAAGGATGACAAGAAGGCTGTTTACCTATTTTTGGCTTCATTCCAGGTTAAAATATGAAAAATTTGTCCCCTTTCTTCAATTTTTTTTTTGAAGTGAAAAGAATAGTATAAAAAGAGTTTGGAACTTCTCTCTTCTTAGCATGAAAGACCTTATTAAAGGGGGAGAGAAGCTAGAACTGCCGTGGAGTGAGCCGAACAAGATGCTTCAACTTAGTTTAGGCTTGATTCGAGCAGTTTGAGCCTTGTTTTGAGTTAAAGAGTCATAGTACTCTAGGTAGCATGGTTTGGTACGTCCGAATCAGACAATTTAGAGTGGATGCCATTCGATAGGCTGTACATTAGATCATATGGCCTCTTAGGATGAAAGTAGGGTGCAAATGAATGGGTTGGACTGGATCATGAGTGACCCCGAATCGATCTGATTTCTTGATTGGAATTGAATATGGACTCAAATCCAGCTCAATAAAAGATTAGGTCGGATCGAATTTATGATCAAATTTTTTGACCCAATTGGTCATTCAGGTCAGATCGGATTCATGTATAACCCGATCCTAATCCATAAAATATGGATGTGGTTTGAATTGAATCTGGATTGGTTCAGGTCTGGATTATAAATAATAAGATTAATAAGTAGAAGATGTATAAACAACCTTATTTGCACTACAAATTTTGATTTTGATATATGAGACTATTAGAGCCTCCATGTCCCATATGCTTCACCAAAGAACCCAAAGAGTCTAATCATATTTTTCTCACCACTGCCCCTGACTTGGTTAATCCAAATTCAAAATATTCTAATAAAATCTTAAAATATAAGGATTTAAAAATCAATAGAATATACTTTCGAGAGCAACAGATATTAAAATAGTCTCGATTAAAATTAACATTCATGTAACATAGAAACAGTGAAAATGAGGAATGTGTTCGGGTTCAGTTATTTAGGTGAGTGTTCTACTCTCACATTGGGTTTGGATCAAGCCGGATCATTTATCTCAAGACTTAAATCAACCCAAAAGTCTCCATGTATAGGATCGAATCGAGTCGGATCAAAATTTAATAAATCTAGACCCAATTCGAAAAATGAACATGTTCAATTTTAGAATCCAATCGGGATCTGAGTCTTTTAAAATGATTCGGGTCTGATCTACTAGGTCGGATCGGATCAAATCAGATTGGGTTACAGGTCAACCCAACTTATTAACCCAATCTGATTTGCAGCCTTAGATGAAAATAGTATGATGCTTGATTATAGTGATTTTTGCTCTTCTCTCGAGTGAAGCTCGAAAGAAACAGCTACCGAAAGAAACAGCCTGCTTCTTGTTCACACACCTACCCTGGGCCGTAATCTTGATGTTACTTTCTTTAATGCAATCACAAGTTCTTAGAAATACAGACTTGCAACATAAGAAGGAATCTAGATAGGGGTGAAAGTGGTATGGATATTTATCCATCGGATTCATGTTCATATCCGAATTAATCTGAATATAGATAAAAATTTAAAGATCCGACTAATATCCGTATTCGTATCTATATCCGTCAAAGAAAAATAGATATGGATATGGATAGCAACTATCCGATCTGTATTCGAATCTGTACGTAATTCTTTATATTTTTATATATACTTATTATTTTTAAGAGAAATATACAACTATATAAATATATTATTAATTTAATTTATGATCTATTTAGTAATATCTTTGATTTTATAATAATAAAATTTAATTATCTAAATAATATTTATAATTATATTTATATTTTTAGTATCTGAGTTAGATCCGTATCTATTTAAAATAAATATAAATATGAATTTTTACATTCAAATAATATTCATATTCACATTTATATTTGTCAGACAAAATAAATATAGATATGAATATTGTAATATCGATCCGTATCTATTTCAATTTCAACCCTAAATCCAAAATAAATATGGATATGGATATTGTGATATCCGATCCATATCCGTTCCGATTTCAATCCTAAATCCAAGAATCCACCATAATGTGGCAATTAAAAATTATAGTTACGCCAAGAATAATTGTTTTTATATTGACATAGCCAAAATGAGGACGCCAAGCCTCTTAAAGACTTTAGTTTGATTACTGAAGGTTCAAGCATCTTTCTTGATTCATGGAGGCATTTGACCATGTTGAGCGGAATGGCTGCTCATCTTTGCCTCCCAATTCTGAAACCTGCAACTAGGTAAAGTTTCTGAAATTGTTGGGTTATGTGAGCGTATGCAAACATCCTAATTTTGCATAAAGGTTCCAGCTGTGACTCTGTGAAGGCAACCTGGAAACTATCAAAGTTATGGCTTGCTCAAGTCTTGGTACATTTTGACTAACCAAAAGAAGCCTCATCGGTTTATCCTCTGGCTGATAAATGTGAAAAATAAAAGATTCAGGCTTATACAGATAGATCTCATGGCACCCATCCAATTATCAGAAAGGGTTCGGGTGACCAGACAAGAAGTTCATGCCTTATCCATATGTATATTATAATTTTGCTGTTCTGCATGTTGTTGTGCATAAATTTATGCCAGGAAATCAGACTAACAGTTACACGAGAAGAAAATCCTGCAGCCAAATCATAAACTAACTTGAATCCAAAAGGTGCAGATTATGAGTCGATCATCGAGTGTTTAACAGAAGCTTTTGGTAACAACTCAGACAAATTTGTACAAGAAAACCACAATAAAGTAACCATAATACTGACCAGCAGATCACGAATTACTAATTTCATTTGTAAAAAATTACTAATAGCACTATTTAAAATAAAGAATTACAACAGCAATATCAAGCAAACATAACCAGACATCAGCGATTTCCCATGAGACCTACAACCTGATAGAATCTTGAGGGAGGGACGCCGCAGCTTCATCATATAATTACATCACATTGCTTTCAAAAATTAACCGTTTCACACTAATGGATATCTCACCAACATGCCTAAATTTAGTCCGCAATGGGAGCAGAAAACAAGACTAAAATGAAACTTGCAGTCATATATGGTGTCGATGCCAAGTGGAGTTCTAGTAGTTCCCCGTGGTAATGAGATCAAGCTCTCCAAGCTTAACACCTCTCCGATATTCTTTTAATATTTGAGGCACACAGTTGCAATCAGTTGCCAGGATATTTTAACCAAAACACTACACACGCAAAATCAGAAAAATTAGTTTGACAATTATGGAGAACAAAGATAAAAATAAAAGTGTACCAAACCTTGATTTAAGTGGGCGTATCAAGCAACCGCACGGTACGTGGAAGCATAAACTCAGCAAAGATAGGATAATGTGATGATGGATATAAACCATCAATATTATCATTCACAACTTCACAAGATGCTGGGACCAGCGAGCGCCCTCTAAAGAGGATCCAGTCAATATGCAAATCCTGAGTCTGGCGATCCCAGCAGAGGCAAAGAGCTCTGAATATCAACTTTAGGAACTCCATAGCACCTTGTTTGTCTCCTGCAGCACCATAATCAATTAAAGTTGTTTGTCAGTTTCATTCAGTTGAACCACACACATCAAAAATATTATGTCTGCAATGGAGAACCTACTAGGTAGAGTAGTTGTTTGTCAAAGACGCTAGACGAATAATCAATTTAGGCAGGATGTTCTTAGTTCAGTGAGGGAAACTTCACTGAGGAAAACGATTTAAGGCAGAAAAATCAGCATTTCAATGTAGGAATTACCTTTGAATCCATGATATGTGCGTATCAAAGAGACATTTTTCCGAACCCGAGCATTTGGCCAGGCATCTCTCATATCACCAACAACACCATGCTCCCTATTACCAAATCATCAAGAATGATCATTTATTGTTTTTAAGAGATTAGGGTGAACAAATTAACATACAAACCTATATACATTTCTAAATCATTCAGGTTAAGGGAATAGCCAAGCAGCTATGGAGATTCTTACTATATCAAGTAGCAAGGAGAGAGAGAGAGAGAGAGAGAGAGAGAGAGAGAGAGGTGCAAAGATAGATAACAGTGCAACAGTGGAAAGGTCCGAGATGCAGCTGTCAACTTGGACTGGACTAAAGGGCTCAAAGAATTGAAGCCTTAAAATACTGAATCCAGAAGAGAAAATGATACTCAATGTGATGGAAATTTAGAAAAATGGGAGAGAAAAGGAAACATGAACTCAAGCAGAAAACCCTTGGCCAAGTATTTACCGTATTTCCTGCTCATTATCATTTTGATTGCAGAGAAACCTAAATGCAAGTCTAATTCTTAAAAGTACCTTCATTTTCTTACATATAATCCCTTATGTAGATGAAGTACTTGTTATAACTTGATTAAATGACAGAATATTCAAATAATGCAACAATCATTGTCACACTCTGATTACTAAGTCTGCAAATAATGCTTCAATCATTCTCACTCTCCTTTCAATCTAAATTTCTAAGAGCAGCAGTAGAAGCAGCATTCAAATCTCAAGTTTCCAAACATATAAAGCCTTCATTCCTCATTCCTCAACATACACTAGCAATCAGCGATTCATCCATATGTCTATGTCAAAGTAACATTTCAGAACATCCATTTTCCATGCTACACACTGACAGGGTATGAGATTCAGAGAAGCACCAGAACTGCATATTTCCACATAAAAACTAGAAGAGCATATTTATTCCCTTCTAGGGCAGAAAAGTAAAGCAAGCATCTTTATTCCCTTATAGGGTAGAAATGTAAAGCATACAACAGCATCAAGCGTATCAAAAGAAAGGTCAGTGCTCAACAAAGATATTCCTTTTAAAAAATGCGAACATACTTGTTTATAGTTAAAATGTTATTGACACAGAGAATTGCAACTACTTGTCAGAAAAAAGCCCAAGAAACAGTCAATAAGCATGATCATTTTAGAAGCTGGAGAGGTAAACTTTAACATATTTATCTCCCATCCAATATTCATATATTGAGTGTTTAGAAATATACCTAGATCTCCCAAGCAAAAAACGCCCAGTTGTGGACTCCTTTTGTGTGTTAAATCCTCCACAGTATACAACTGGCAAGTTAGGTGGCAAAGATGCTATGTGTTGCCATGTGAGTAAAGCACTTCGTCTTCGTGCACGGGGACTCAATTCATCAAGGTTTGTATTTACAATCTGGAAGCTGAATCCTGGTGGTTCAACTCTCTTAAGTTGAAATGTGTGGAAACCATGTCAAGGTAGCAAAAAGCAAATAATGCTTGATATTTGTACAGGAAAATATATTAAAGGAGATAAAACATATGTGGCAGTCTAAAAGGATATCGCCCATGTAGCAATACATGGAACTGTGGCTCCCCATGATATGCTTCCTGGAACAGAGGGGGATTCTGACAACCAAAAGGTACCACCTTCAAGAAGCTCCACCTTCATCAAACACAAGAAAAAGTTTAGGGCATTAAGGAATGATATAAATCTTAGTGATAGTGGTTTTGATGCACAAATATCAGAAATAGTAAGATTCAAAGAATGTCATTGGATCAAAAGCATAGCCAACATATCTCTAGAAAACATTAAGAGGAAGGATCTGATACCTTTTCCTTATCATAGAAGATTGTGCAGTGTTCATCTGAGGTATCCTGGGATCCTTTCCTTGAAACCCCAAATTGATCATAACCTGGAAAATTGGAGAAGACAAATTCGAGTTGGGAACCTAACTTCATCATGAAAAAAATATATATAAAGTTGTGAACTGACTAGAAACTGTATGAACACAAACTCTTGTGGCTAGGATGTATAAGGCTGAAGGAACATGATAACGCAGAGGAGGAGAAAACGAGAAAGGGGAAGGGGGGTGGGGGTTATGAGACTTAAATCTCCAAAATTGTAAGCAATGGCATGGTGATGGAACTGCAATGCTGATGTTCATATCTACAACATTTTAAGTGCATCAAATCGATGCATCCAGAATCCTAAATGATATAATATATATTCAAATGATGCCAATTTAGGTTCTTGACTTATTTTATTTTTTTTATATTTCTCTTTTTTATTTGATTCTTTTGTTTTCATATTGTAATGAAGACTACTGAAATTGAAATTCAAATCATTGAAACTGTCGAAAGCAGCATTCAATTTATTTATGAATCATTAAGAAACTTGCACTTGCAAAATTAAAAAATAGCCATCATATTTCTGTCTAATATAATATCATCAATCACTTTATTCAAATAATTAGACATCATGAAGCTCTAAAAAGTATTAATTGAGTTCATTAATAGAAAAAACTTAAACATTACAACAGGTGCATTGATGATAGCTATATATGGTAACATAGCTTCAGCAACAATTTCATGAACATATTAATGATGAGGTTGCTACTCTGAACAAACATGGTGACGAAGGTGCAAACCTATAATAATTTTCCACAAAACCTGCTCCTTCATTGATTACAACATGAATAAAGGAAATCATATGCATCAACCTAGACAGCTGCGATTTTGGGTTCACTAAAGTTGCTAATAGACTGACCGAACGATCACCTGATCCCACATCATTTATGACGTAAGTATAGGGGTAAACACATAAATGCCCAAAAATGTCATGGTTTTTGACCACTACGTGATGGAATCATACTTGGAGTCAAAATTTTAAGTGATCTCAGATTGAAACCAAGCATGCAGACACAGAAATAACTCAAATGGTGCAAAAAAGGGGAAACATTTATATCACCAAGAAAGTTTCCATTTTGCATCAATAGAGATTATAGGAAACATCTAGGATCGAAAAGAAATCCAGCGATCTCAAATTGAAACCAAGCGAACACACATCAACAGTCATTATGATCACCTGGTAAACACTGCTGGAGGTGCTCCAACTGCCACTTCAACCCTACAGCACTCACCAAAAAGATAACCCATCAGGAAAACCTACTCCTTTCGATTAACAAACCAAGAGAACGACGAAATCATAGTTCAACGCAAGGATTAAAACGAAAGTAACCGAAAAAAAAAAAAATCGGACCTTGTTGAGTGCAGAGGATAGTTGGGGAGTAGCTGGTGATGACGCTGATGCAGAGATCCCTACGCTTCTCCCACGAGTTGGGGCTTTCGCTCGGCTGGTCTCCCTCATGGAGATTAAAGGTCATCACCGTGATCGAAACGCTCATCGTTCTCCCCCCTTTCTCAGTATCCCACAATTCCAAGGCTCCAATCAAGAAGAAAAACAAAGCAAAAGGGATAAATATCTCCGATCTACATGACCTTTGCTTCTTGAGAGCACCAATCTACATGACCTTGGAATCAAAGATGACACCAAAGCGCAGAGCTTTTCCTCTTCCTTGTGATAGAATTCTTGATCTTTTTCTCCTCGACACGAAGTGGGTGAGAGTTCGTGCCCTAATTATTAGTAGCAGCAGAGCCCGAGAAGAGAGAGGTGATCAGAAGGACACCGAAGGGAGACACGGGCGAGAGAGACGCGGAGAGAGCTTTAGTTTTTTGTCGGTGATGGGGCGGGGGACAGAGGCGAGTCGTCGTCGCGCGGCGCTGCCGATCATGACCGTCCATGGGTTCATGCTTGCACGTAGGGCCACGATGAGCTGGACTGCGTGAGGGTCGGTCATCGTACGGTAGGGAAGCTTGATTTGACGCAGCGACCCGGGGAAGATATGGGTGCAAGAATGTACATTGTGCGCCGGCAGGTGATCGAATTGGAATTTAATTGTTCAACTGCAGGTGACTTAAATCGGACATTACCAATTGAAACACAACTTCAAGATGTTCAAACTCAATTTCTGACAAGGCTATTGATTTTTTTTTTTGAAAAAAAAAAAAAAAAATCATTGATTTTTTTTTTCTTATAGTATTGAGCATATTATCAACTGAAACGTGTAACGTTGTGTTACTAAAATAAAATATTATAACAGCATCATCTTTGTTTTGAATTAATAGCTCTTTTTTCTTATCAAAATGGTCAGAGTTAACCCTATATTATATTAGGATCTTACTAATGTTCATCAAAATGATGATGAACATCTTAGACCTAACCGGCTAGGTTCACATTGACCAAAGAGCAAAAGAATTTTATATTGGGTTCAAATATAAGGCTGTTCTAAAAAACTAATACGGGTTGAAAAATAAGTCTAAAGTTCTAATAAACATGTATCAACAAGTCTAGATATATTTGGAAAGACTCGACATGAAGATCAATTACAGTTCTTATCTAATCAAGAAGTATATTATGAAAAATATTTTTATTTCTATAACTATTTTCATATGTACACCAAATTAAATCTTGACAAATATGGCAAATATTTTTTTTCTCTTCCTTAATTTTGAAAAAATTTACTTTTTATGCCGACAAACAAATGAGGACACATTTCTAGGAACATCCAAGAGGTTCTATAGCTAACATGGAATGCATAGCCATTGTAAATGAAATATTAATTAAACAAACTTTTCTCCATTATTATGTAAGTTTAAGAGTTGCCTTTAATTTCTTTTTATGTAGTGCTGTTCAATTGTTGAGCAGATATTCTTCCTCAAAAAAAAAAAAAAAAGATCGCTATGTGCACTAAATAAGGTGTGGGTTCTACATGCATACGATGCATTTGACCTATTTATCATGCAACATTTTTTTGCGACACCATATGGTTTCTCATATATCTAATAGACTTCTTCAGAAAAGCGAGAAAAGAAAGAGTAAAGAGCACTAAGAACCTTGGAACGAAGGTTTGGGCGACTCCTTCAGAAAAGCGAGAAAAGAAAGAGTAAAGAGCACTAAGAACCTTGGAACGAAGGTTTGGGCCAAGAATGAGGAAGCCTAAAGGTCCTTTTTGTTTTTTTTTTTTTGGCAGAAAAGCCTAGAGGTCCTTGATGAGTACCTATAGGTTCAATCACCAGCGCGAGCAAGGTCATCTTGACATCGTTGAGCAATAGCAACAGTTCGAAAATTAACGTCTTGATTCATGATAGCTAGGTGGTTTATGAGAATAATCTTGAAGAAGATGGATAGTAACAAAGATCCAGGAGACTAAAGATTGCAGTAGAAAAGGTTGAAGAAGGCGTTTCATTTATAGTCGAAGTGTGTACTCATACCGAGAAATAATCCAAAAAGATTCATTTTGATTATAAGATCTTTAGAGATTAGGTAGCAGCAGCTTCTGAGGGGCTACCTATGTTACATGGACACGTGGTGACTACAATGAAAGATAGAAAACAACCTTATATATTTCCTATAAGGTGATAGAAACAAATTTAAGAAAGATGGGAATCCTGATAGGTAGGGTTGTTAGAAAAAATCCTTTCAGATGTTAGTGTTTTGCAAGAATTATGAATATGCTCAGTACATTCCACCACCCGTTTTGAATCAACAGATGGTGGGATGTGGGGGTTATTTTTTATATTGCATTTTGTTGATGATGGCACCCAAAGGACTTGCACATATTCAACCACGTGCTAAGACAAAGGAAGGATAATAACTAGGGGTCTCGAGCCAAAGACCCTCGACTACAACGACAACTGAAAAGGTCGATGCCTTAATGCCAGCTATGTAAACAGTCCAAGTAAAGTTGAAAACAGTTTAGCATGGGATTTGTCGCTTATAGTTATAGGAGAGCATAAAGATAAGTTGAACAGTATTAAGGCAACTAAATGAAGACAATTGTGGCAAGTTTGAGGCTGATCGGGTATGATAATTAATAGGAGCTCTTTATTGGTTTGGCAAATGAAATTTGGTAATAATTATTTAACAAAAATCATATGGCTGGGCACATAGACCATCACGTGGGGTGGAGCTATTTTTTTTCTTTTTCTCACATCTTAAAAGAGAAATTCAAAAATCAAATAAAGATAATATCTCCTATTAATGGAGTCCATAGTTTCATAATAGAAAAAATAAAAAAAAATAAAATTGCATGTCCAAGAGACACCTTAGGTGAGAAAAGACCCTCCATATTTTTTTTGTTCTTCATCAAACCTCTCCATCCATCTTATTTCTCATCAAACCGTTTCTTCTATCCGTAAAGTTTTCCTCCTAAGTCTCTTTCTTCTTTTTCAAATCTTGCACACCATCTCTTCCATCTGTAAAGTCTTCCTCGAGTCCCTTTTTCTTTTCCAAATCTCTCTTTTTTCTAAGATCTTTACGTATAGGAGTTCATAGAATCTAAAAAATAGAAAATTTCTTATGTTAGGCAAAGTTAGAAAGATTCTCTTTATCATTTCGTTAAATTTTTTGTCCATTTTTTCATAATCATGCTAGAAAAAGTTGAAAGACTCAAGAGATGAGATCATAAGTTATAGCACAAGTCCCATTCGGGATGCCGAGCTTTCCATACCAAACTATGGTATTAGTTGAATTAGTTTCTATATTTTATCTCTTATTTGTAATACGAAATTACATTGCTTTGCATGTGCAGATATCTATATATTACTTCGTACTTATGCAAATGCATAAAACATATTCAAATAATACATATACCAAACTAAAATAATATAACAAGAATAATTGCATGCATAATTTTTTTGATACAGTTCACTAACATACGCATCTAGTATCATGAATATGTTGGAGCATAGTTTGTAAATAGATGATGTAGTCTAAGAAGGCTAATAAAATTTTATTCTCTACTTTATACAAAATTAAATAAATTAACTTATAGAGCAAAGCACAATTAAAAAACACCGGAAGCATACACAGCACTATCTTGGGATGTATTTTCATCCCTCATGTAGAAAACATCTGAAATAACATCCCAAGATACGACCGGTATCCTCCGCTTGTGAGCACAACCTTGGAAGAGGCTGATGAAGTCTTTTCAGCATCCTAAAAATGAAGAGAAATATTATAGTAGAAAGGAAAGGTATTGGAGAAAGCTTAGAAAGAAAAAGATCAGAAGGTTTTTGGTTGCTTACTAGATTAGGTCTTAAGGGGCTTTTTATAGCCGACAAATTCTGACCGTTTGGATAGCCCAACATTTAGAAATTAAAAGCTCAATGTTAAAAAAATTAATGCAATGATTAAAAGTTTAAATGGTCAAATAAAAAAAATTAAAATTAAAGATTTTAGATTGGTAGGATGCTAAGTCCTCACCCGCATCCACACCCACGCTCCGACCCGATTTGGTTTGGTTCAAACCTCCTCAAACACCTCTAAAGGCTTAGTCAAACTCTTTTCTTATATAAAGAGTTCAAAAAATCTTTCCACTCTCAATGTGGACTAAAAGATCTCAATCAAGATGGTTAAAAGAAAATCCTTGGAGAAAAATTTGTTTGAAAAATTTTGAGTTTCCAAATTTCAAATTTTCCTCCAACGATCTCCCAAAAACCTAAAATTTTCTAAATTATAATAAAATAAGATAAAATATAACTTTTTGGATGCTTATACTATGTAGTGGATAAGGCATCTTTAGAAGATTCAAACTTCATAGTGTGAATAGTTTCCATCTAAAAAAATCAAAGTGAACTAAATCTTGAACTACGTTTGTTTGGTCTCGACTTTAATTACCACACATATAGTACATAATTCTTTACCATGAGTTGTACTTTAGTGGTTCTATATATGAATCTTGATTTTTCATGAGAGTTACTAGAGATCACCTAAATCTTATATCCGTGGTCATGTACGGATAGTCTCATATAGGTGAACCCCTCCAGGAATGTGTGTAGGTCACATTTCATGAAAAATACTACCTCCGCTCTTATTCAGAGTTACAGCTCTTCTTTAACCACTACACAAGAGCACTAAACACCATAAGAATGGGATAGAGTCTATGACTGCTATAATAAATAAACCATATGTGTTTCTTGACTAATCAATTAGTTTATTATTACTATATTGAATCTCCTTCAAGGAATCTCCTATCAAAGAGGTTGGGTACCCACTATTTGAAGTCCATTATAGGCAAAGTCTTATCCCCTCGATGTCTCAAGGATCTTAGTCCCATTCAAGTCTTTAGTAAGGTAGTCGGCAATATTTTAGTCAGATTTTATAAAATTTAACACTATTATATCATGCTTTTGTTACCATCCAATAGACTTTTGTCTTCACTTTATATCTCTATTAATTTTAGAATTTATGAGTTTCTTTCATAAAAATCAATTGCAGCAAGAAAGCATAGTGAATGGATATAGAAGGAATAAGAATTTGTATCAAAAGAATAGATGACCACAAGTTTTTTAGTCACTCCACTTCTAAAGATGTAATATCAAGGGCTACTAACTCTGCATCCATTATGTTTTTAGCTATTATAGTTTACTTTACAATTGCTAAGAGATAGCATTACCACCAAGAGTAAAGACATATCCAAAAGTAGACTTAATATATAAAGAATCAGATATCCAGTTGATATCACTATATTCCTTAAGTATAATTGGATAGCCAATAAATCTAAGCTCATAAGATATGGTATCTTTAAGATATTAGAATATTTTTTTTAAAACAATCCTGTTGAGACATGCTAGGATTATTGGTATACCTATTCAATTTAAAAATAGCATAGGCAATATCAGATCTAGTTCTATTGGCTAGAGACTAAAGTGATTTAATGATTTGAGCATATCTTTCTTGATTCACAGAGTTATTAGTATTTTTTACTAATAAACATTAGGATCATATGGTGTAGACACAGGAGAATGATCTGAGTATCCAAATTTATCTAAGATCTATAGTGTGATTGAGTTAGACAATAGAAATTAAATGATTTATTAATCTTTATTCCTAAGATTACATCCGTTTGACCATGATCTTTCATACCAAAGTGATTTGATAATAAAGTTTTGATATCATTAATTAGATCAATATCTGATGCTAGTACGAATATATTATCTACATATAGATAAACAAAAACACATCAATCATCAAATCTCTTATAATATAGATAATTATCATAGTCATTAATTTGAAAACTAGAAGAAAAAATAATATTATTAAATTTCTCGTGTCATTGCTTAGGTGCTTTTTTAGCCCATATAAGGACTTAACTAGCTTGCATATTTTATTTTCTTATTCAGGCATAGAAAAAGTTTCAGATTGTCTCATATAAATCTTTTCTTCTAGATCATCATAGAAGAAGACGGTTTTGACATCCATTTGATGAACAAAAATTTATGAATAAAAACTAAAGCAAGAAGAACTCAGATAGTGGATATATGAGCAACAGATGAATATACGTCAAAGAAATTCAAGCCAGCTTTTTGTCCAAAATCTTGAGCTACAAACCGTGCTTTATACTTTCCACAGATCCATCCTCCTAAGTTTTTTCTTAAAATCTACTTACATCCAAGAGGTTTACTTCTAGAAGATAAATCAGTAGGAATCTATGTATTGTTTCCAATGATTTATTTTATCTCACTGTTTATAGCCTCCTTTCAGAAGGGAGCTTCAGGAAAACTCATAGCATCTTGATAAGTTGTTGGTATTTTTTCAATCATAAAGGTGATGAATTCTTCACCAAAACTCTTTGGAGTTCCAGCTCTCTTACTCTCCTAAGTTCACGTGGAAGATTATGTTCTATAAGGTTATGATCAAGTTGAGAAGTAGAAGGATGATTTGATGAAGAGGCAAAAGTAGAAAATATTGATGTAAAATCAAATATTTGACTAGAAATTCAAGTTTTGAAAGAGAAAATATTTTCAAAGAAAGTTACATCTTTAGATTCAATGATAGTATTATTTGAGATTCCACTGATTTCAGAATTAACTACTAAAAATCTATAAGTGTTGCTATCAAGGGAATATCCCATAAAGATAACATTTACAATTTTAGGTCCAATCTTTTTGCTTTTGGGTTCAGAGATTCCAACCTTTGCTACAACCCCGCACTTGAAAGTAACTTAGCCTAGCTATGTGTCCTTTCCAAAGTTCATATAGAGTTTTTTCATTGTCTCTAATTAGAATTCTATTTAGAAGATAACAAGCTGACAAAAGAGCCTCCTCGCACAGGTTCTGAGATACACTAGAATTTATAATTATGATATTGACTATGTCCAGTAGGATTCGATTCTTTCATTCTATAGGGTTAGAATAGCACAGCGGAAGCTTGGATTTCAAAATTTTCATAATAACATTTTAAACATCTAACCCTAAAATTCAGGAGTATCTTGATGCTTTCAATCAAAAATCAAACATCGAAGTAGATTTAGAAAAATACCTATCACACTTATTCCAATTTCCGCTAGACGCCCAAGTGTTTGCCTTCTAACGATAATCCACATAAAATTGGCTTCAAGGATGTACTCTCTTGGTTGGTCCTTATTGTAGAATTCTTCTTCTAAGAATTCCTTCTAGCTTCTCCAAGAATTGAACCCTTCACAAGAGTTCTTCTTGCCTTTCTTCTTTCTCTCTTCTTTCTATTCTTTCCACTCTCTCAAATTCCTCCTCTTTTTCTCTCTAAGCCTTTGTCTTAATTTTAGATTTGCTTGTCTTAAACAGAAAGAGTCTTGCCTGAAATTTTTGGATGGGAGAAAAGGCTCGGGACTATGCCTATTTATAGGTAGAAAAGAGTTTCATCGATGGACATGCCTCTAGCCCAAGCACCTCAAAAATACCTTAATTCTTAAGAAGATGCACCTTCTCTCAGAAGGACTCTTCAAAGGGGCACAAGAGACTCAGGGCATGTTGCATTTGAATTTCTCGAAGAAAAAGAGGTGCTTTGAAATAGGACTCCAAGGTGCCTTTTGGCTATCTGGATTCCAAGCCACCTCATCTTGGGCATGGAATTCAGATCAAAAATCCCTTAGAAATGAGATGAGATAGAGGAGGTGCTAATTTAAGAGATCTTAACCACTTGGACTCTTAGTCCTTATCTGCTTAAGGCGCCAGTACTCATGTAGTGCAAAAACAAGGTGGCACCAAGAGGAGTCCCAAGGAGCTTGGACTCAATCTAATTGGGCATGGAGAAGCCAATTGGGTGCCAACTCTTGGCTAGCCCAATCATGGCTTGATCCAATTAAGAGTTAACTTAATTAGATCAGCCCAAATAAGGACCTAAACCAAATCTTATTTAATTTTAGAAGTTAGGATTAGCTACATGTACTGGCATGCTTATAATTAACTCAATTAGGATTCAATAATCTATAATCTAATCCAATTAGATCCTTGATCAATTCTCTATGTGTGTGATCCATTGAGTTTCATATTTAGCCAGCAGTAGATCCAAATATATGTTGACCTAATTAATTAGAACTCTTCTAATTAACTTAGGTCCAGTACATATTAACCCAAGTTGATCAATTAGAACTCCTAGTTAAACTATGAATTAAATTTTTTAATTTATAAAAACCTACTAGATAAAATTAATATTATTAATATATCATGTCTATTTAGAAATATAAAATTTGATAAAATATCAAATTATCTTTTAGTGTAAGTACCGTGTAATAACATCCTTCGATCTTTCTGCATCTTGAATACGACTATGGACATGAATCATGTCAAGTCCAATTTCACATTCATATTTTTCTCAATCTAATAATAATGATTTAATTAATAAAATATTATTATTTTTTTTAATTTTTATTCTGCTTTGATCAAAAATTTTCTGAAGCAACATATGATTAGAGTATGCAGGATACGATCTCCTCTTACTAGAATAATCGATTTCTTATTGATCTACTTATAATGTTTGTGAGTATATCACCATATTCAAAACATCCCATTCATATCTTTATAAAGTCATGCTGGTATGAACTAAAATATGGATCTATAAAATATAAGATACTATGGTGATCTCAGGTCTAAGGATCACTTGCACAAATTTCACTTTGAGAACCATTATTGACATATAAGAAAGACTCCATTAGATATTTTCTTTGTGGATCAATTTAGTGAACTCATTCTCTAATAAGCACCCACATCCTAGTATTAATATCTCCATACAAATGATTTGAGATCAACTATCTTCTCTATTAACATATATAAGATATGTCAGTCTTTTCAGAAATATTA
Source organism: Elaeis guineensis (assembly GCF_000442705.2). Taxonomy (NCBI): domain Eukaryota; kingdom Viridiplantae; phylum Streptophyta; class Magnoliopsida; order Arecales; family Arecaceae; genus Elaeis; species Elaeis guineensis. Next base: position 90,929,788 of record NC_025993.2, on the reverse strand, counting down.
ATCTCTGACTCAATGTTGAAAAATATATCCCAAAACTAATTGTTAGATGATTGTGCTCATTTTGTAAATTATATATAAATTTTTATTAATAAAAATTATTTGATATTTTTATTACAAATTATTCATCTTTAAACTTCTGTGTTGTAATGAAATTCTTAGAACTATAATTAATCGACAAAGAAGATTTATCGTTAAGTCTTTAAAAATATTTGCGATCAAATGATATGCTATTAATAGGATGATAGCATTATCGAGTATAGTCGTTGCGTGTCATATAATTGGTTGTCCTCTTAACCAAGAGTGCGGAGATACTGTTATGGTATATAGATGGAATGTAGGAGTATATTCACATCGAACGTGACATGTATCTAGTACTCTGCTGTCAAGAGTAGCTCATGAAGAGTATGCGTATAAGTATCCCTTCGATCTGAGACCACCATGATGACTATAGACAACTTACTGTACTTTAGTATCAGACCATCTGAGTTTCTAACTTAGTGACAGAAGGCTACTAGGTGCAGTCAAGTACTTATCAAGTCAGTGTGTGAGTCAAGATAGAATTGATCCCTCTGAATTAGTAGGAGATATGCATCAGTATATTTCAATTCAGTAAAATCTTGATCAGAATAATCTATGAGATTGATTTGAAAAGTCAAAATATAATATGATCGACTAAATTAGGGTTGACAGTTAAATCTTAGGTCACCTTGAGTATTTGGATCAAAAGAATGAATTATACGGTAATCATATGCCAGTAGGTTCTAGAAGGTTGCTTTGCAATACTTCGACCTATTCGATCATCGGATCATCATTGCTAGATGGTTATATCGATTGGTATACAAATTATTCCTATGCTATCGACTTATATTCAAACTATGAGGTCACACGTATTAGAAGTTTGTCAGATCAGATAGCTGAAGAGTCCAATTGGATCATGACTCTAGTGAAGAGTCTTATTTTCATTAGGACTCTAGGGAGAGTCCCACTGGAACTAAGACTCTACTATTTTTGAAAATTAATTAGTAATTAGATTATTAATTGACTCAATTTGATTGAGCAAAGAGCTTTGGAATAAGTCTAATTGAATTAAATTCAGTTCGACTCTGATTAGGTTTGATATGATCGAGTCCAATTACAAAGAAATTTGATCTTGATTCGATCAGGGTGTTGACTCGGCTAATTCTAATAGGGTTAAGAATTTGATGAGATATTTATATTTCTAATTAGATTAGGATCATTTCTATTAGTGATTTAATCCAAATTTGATTTGGATTAGAATAAAATTAAAAATGAAGAGTCCTTGTCAATTATGACTCTATCCTTATCTTTTGCGCCATACCTGGATCCATGCCAATTTCTCTACACCTAATTGGATTTGGATTGTGATTTTTGATGTTATGATAGAGGATCTAATAAGAGTGGGCAACAATAGCTGATGAGTCATAATATTATCTCTTGCCTAATTCGAATGAGATTCGAATAAGAGATAAGAGGTAAATTAGGAAGGAATTTTTTATATATAAAATATTGTTGGTACTATATTAATTTTTTTATTATTTTTCTTGAAGAATTATTTGGTGTGTGAGACTTCAAAATTTTTTTGATATCTTAATGATTTTTTTAAAATTTTTTGGAATGCCAAAAGGAGATTTTGGAGTTGACTCTTAGTGCCCTTCCTAAAGGAGGTCCTCTCTCTTGGACGTCCTATGATCATTCTTTTGGTGTTTTTTATTTTTAAGCCTCTTCTCCTCCTCTTCTATTCTTTCTCTTGATCCTCTCTTACTTTGGAGTATCCAAGATACTTGAAGAAAGAGAAATAAATCAGCTGTCAAAGTTGCTTGCAGGCTAGCACCTCCAAATCCCTGATCTGCGCTTGTCTTCACGTGATCTTCCTGTAGAGGCCAGATGACTCATTGTGGCTACGAGCGATTTGAAAAACCTTCTCCAACCATTGAACTAGAAGAGATCAAGATTAAATTTGTTTGGTAATGATCTCTAATCTATTTTGATTCCTATGGTAGATCTAATAGTTAGATCTAGAATTTCAGCATCGATGAGATTGATATAATTTTTATTTTCAGATCTAAAGTATATATTTTTATATTAAAGATTCTGATATGTAGTTTAAGATAGCATCTTATACATGTGATTAGAATTAAATCATTTAATTTATTATTTTTATTGTACAAAATTTTAAAATTGCATGTACTACACTACCGTATATTTTTTCAACTGGTATCAGAGTATGGTTGTTTTGATGTGAATCAATATGACTTTAGATCTGATTTTTTTTTTAATTTGATTATTTATAATTTAGATTAGATCTAAATAGTTTATTTTTAGATTGATTATTATTTGTTTAGATTAGATGTTCTGAGTAGCAAAATACTCGGATTGGATAATCACTAGGCCATCTGATCATAGGAGCAGTAGGTTTCATGACCCTCGCATCTCATTCAATGGGATACTCTTTATGGCGTGTAGGGTGCCACTGTAGGTCCCATGAACAAAAAATGAAAAGACAAAACTTACTTTCTTGTAAAATCTTAGATCTTGAAACTCTAGGTGTTGTTGTATGTGATGCAAGTTGTGAAGAAACTACTACATCTAATGTTGATTAATCAAAATTATTTTGATTTAAAATCATAAAAATTTAGATTTGATCTAAAAAATTTTATGATTTGATATAAAAAGTTTACATGAAAGATTATTTTTAAAATCTTAACCATATTGATGCAAAACTTAATTAAGAATTAAGTGTTATACTCAATAGATCTAGAATTATGATTTAGATCTAATGATATTGCATAAAATATGGGCATGGGTTAACTCAAATTAGGTCTTCTCTTTAATTGGTTAGACCAAAGGTTAGAATCAAAGAATTGATTGACCATGTAGAGAAATTAATTAAGTCTAACCAAATATTGAATTAGATTAATCAAAATTTTCTAGTACAATAGTTGTAGATGGTCAAGCCTATGTCTTTGATTAGACCAAATAGATCTTGATTGTGCTCAATGGTTGATCAAATCATTAGGTTAGTTAAATCAAAACTAGTTAATCAATTGGTGTCTAAGGTAAGTTTGCATTTCGATCGGTGATTTTTAATTGGAGCAGCTTATCTGACCATTTCGATGGTGTCCAAGGCAAGCTTAGCAGTCCCTCCCATCGATCTCACTTACCTAACCAATTTGGTGAACTAGAGTTTGGTTAGATCACTAAGTGATTCGAGTTAGCCCATGTTATTAAAGTTAATCGGTGTGACTGATCTAGGTGTCAGTTTAATCAGCATGATCTAACTAATTCAGTGACTTGGTGAAGTCAATGAGAGGATTGGGGTCTACTGATTGACCTTTTCTTCTCTTCTTCTCTAAATTATTAAATTTTTTAAATTATTAGATCTCTAAAATGAGCTAGTTATGGTGATAACTAGATCATAGCCTTCCATTAAGGTAAATGATAATAGGTCATTATTTATGATTGACATTGCAGTGCCATCCGTCTGGTATTCACTCTGAATAATAAAATTATCATTCATCATATGATGACTCTTTGAACTATCTAATGATGGTTGGGTTGATTGAGCCATCCTCAGACCTGATCATTCATTACGTAGAATCACTGAGTAGGTTCATGTTAATAGTTTACCTAATCGAAACTTTCAGTGGAGGTCCATCGCCTACTGAAATAAAATCTGGAGCTAAATTAAATACTAAAAGTTATTTGGAGAAATAATTGTTGAAAACCTATCCATAGGTGCATATGGATTGACCGAGCCATCCTCGACCTATATGTAGTCTTTATGGATTCTAGTACCCTAAGAATTAAAGTAATTCTTTGAATTGAGGTAGAGGTTACCAATTCATAGAAAATAGTAAAAAATCTTTAGACTAAAGTCCATATCTTTATGATCAACAAATTTATATACTAATTAGATTTTGAATTTTTCTTGTGTGTGCAGATATGACCTCAAACTTATTGCTCCAATCACTGTTGGATAGTGAGAAGCTTATCGGATCAATTTTGATAATTGATATCAAAAATTAAAGATAATCCTGGAGCACGAGAGGATCCTTTATGTGATAACGGATTCGATACCTGAGGAGCCTGCTCCAACACCCAGGTGCGATCCGAGACACTTATTTAAAGTGGCTCAACAACTGCACCATGGTTTGTTGCATTATACGGGCCTCTATGAATGATGAGTTCAGTCAAAAATTTGAAGAGGCTCAACTAGATGAAATGCTTCAAGTATTGAGGATTCTTTTGATACTTTTGATGACGTTGAGCGACACAAAACTAGTTACACTATTTTCAACATCCGAATGAGGAGGGTACATCTGTTACTATCATATCTTATATATAATTGAGCAAATTGAAAAACTGAGCAAACTCGGCTTTTTCTTGCATGAACAATTGGGGAAGGATGCGATCCTAAACTTTCTACCTAAGTCCTACTATCATTTCTCAGTCATTTTAGAATGATAAAGCCTATAGTCAACTACCACGGTCTTTGGGGTTCTACAAATATTTGAAAAAGATTACCAGCTTCACAAGAGACGGTGAATCTAGTGGGAGGATCTTCTTCGGGTAGTCATCATCCCTTTAAGAAAGAAAAAAAAAAAATAATAAGAAGGTGCTGGTGCTGGGAGTCAGTCTCAGAAATCTAAGTTCAAGGATGATCAAAGTCAGGCAGAGTGCTTCTTTGTAAGAAGCAGATTATGGAAGAGGAATTTCCTCAGTATATCGCTTCTCTTGACCTGAACAGGTCAAAAAAAAAAAAGCAATCAGTTGCTAGACAAGATACTTATGTGATAACACTTTGTAACTTCTCTCTTTTTGATACAATGATTTGGGTATTGGATACTGAAGCCCTATTCATATTTGTAATTCATTGTAGGGTCTTTAGGTCACTAAGAGATTTAGAGATGGCGAGAGATTTCTGAAGTTAGAGATGGAAGATCAGTTTCAGTTCTAGCTTTAGAATCATCAAGCTGGTATTTGAGTTTCAGTATATTATTTTGATGAGTGTTATTACTATCCTAGTTTTCTTTTAAATGTTATTTCTATAACCTTTTGGTCAATTTCAATTATGAAATATCAATAAAAAAAAATTTATGTTATCATTTTGAATGATGTTATAATTTTGCGTAGACAGTTGAACAATGGTATCTATGTTGTATCTAGGCCTAATGTAATGTACATTTCAAATAAACATCCTAGAATAGATGATGTCATGGATGCCTACTTTGGTATTGTAGGCTAGGTCATATCAATAAGAACAGGATGAACAGGTTAGCTCCAGAAAAAATTTTGATAAAAATAATTATGAATCGTTACTTATCTGTGAGTCTTGTTTACTTGGAAAGATGATCAAGTCATCTTTTACTGAAAAAGATGAACGAGCCAGTGATGTGCTGAGTCTAATACATACTGATGTATGTGGACCCATGAGTACATATGTCAGAGGAGGGTATAGCTATTTCATTACATTCATAGATGACTTATCTAGTATGGGTACGTCTACTTGATAAATATAAGTCTGAATTATTTGAAATATTCAAACGATTCCATAATGAAGTAGAAAAATAAACTGAAAAAGGTATTAAAATTTTTAATCTGACCAAGGAGGTGAATATCTCTCTGATGAATTTCTGACATATCTAGGAGAGAATGAGATTCTCTCCCAATGGATCCCTCCAAGGATACCATAACATAATGACGTCTTAGGAAGGGGAATTGAATCTTGTTGGATATGGTTCGATCCATGATGGGATTTGCAACTTTGTCGATCTCTTTTTGGGGATATGCACTTGAAAAACCTGTCTGTGCTTAATAATATTCTGAGTAAGTCAGTTAGTAAGACACCATATGAGATTCAACCAAAGAGCTATTATAAATAGCATCTGGGCTGAAGATATCGGAAGAAATATTAGAAAGAACAATCAAAGTAGAAAGAAGGGTGTTATCATCGATTATAAATTATCAAAGAGAGCATTATCTTGTGTTAATGAATTTCAAGTCACTCAAAATGATTAGAGGTATCCAATTATGCAATATCTCAGGGAACCATTGGGAAGAGTGGATAGAAAGACTAGGCTAGGGTCTCTACATTATGTCTTAATTGAAGCTGAATTGTACAAGAGAATGCTAGATGGTCTCCTCTTGAGATGCACTAAAAAAGAAAAATCCTTGTTGGTGATGGGAGAGATCCACAAAGAAATATGTGGAACTCATCAAGCAGGACCAAAGATGCATTGATTAATTATCCAGCATAGATATTTTTGGCTGAACATGCAAGAAGATTGCATTCGGTATGTTAAAGGCTGTCATGCATATCAAAGACATGAGCCGATCCAAAGAATTTCTGCAATAGAGATGCATTATATAATCAAGCCTTGGCTATTTAGAAAATGAGCAATGGGTTTGATTGGTCAAATTTATCCAACCTTTTTAAAGGGACATGAGTTCATTGTGGCAACTAACTATTTCACTACATGGGTTGAAGCGATTCCCTTGAGGTTAGTAAGCCAAATATCTATAATAAATTACATCAGAGAACATATCATACATAGATTTGATTTTTTGAAAACTATAACTGTAGATTAAGGATTCGTTTTTACTGGTCAAGAGGTAAAAAATGTTCTAGAGGAGTCTGAATTCAAAATAATTCATTCCACTCCTTATTATGCACAAGATTACAAGTAGGCCGAAGCTATCAATAAACTTCTTGTTAATAACATAAAAAGGTTTATTGGTGAAAGGCCAAGGGTTTGGTATGAAGTGTTGTCAAAAGTACTTTGGAATTATAGGATTTCAAAGAGAACGTCAATAGGTACGACACCATATGCCTTAACTTTTGGCCATGATGTAGTACTTTCTATGGAATTAACGATGAAATCAGGAGAGTGATGCATCAAGATATGTTAACCGAAGAGGAATAGTCACAAATTATGATGGTCGAATTAATTAGCTTGGACAAAAGAAGATTAAGTGCTTTGGAGCAGATGATTGCTCAGAAAAGGAAGATAGCCCGAATCTACAATAAGAGAATTCAATCAAAATATTTCAGAGAAGGTGAGCTAGTTTGGAAGGCTATTCTTCCATTAGGATAAAAAGAGCCAAAATTTGGCAAGTGGTCTTTCAACTGGGAAGGACCATTTTTGCTACATCATGTGCAACAAGATAAGATGTATTAATTGAGAAATCTGGATGGAGCTTTACATGATCGAATGATCAATGACAATACTTGAAGAAATATTACCCTACAATATGGGAATGCAAAAAGAAACAAATACACAAAGGCAAAATTTGGCTAGAGAGGATGATTAAACAGATATTTGAAAATTGAATTCAGCTAGATAAGTCGATTGACAATAGTACTCTAGTAGCTTTTTACACAAGAAAGGTAAAATTGAGTAAAGTTTAAGGGATCAAACAAAGAAAGAGAAAGATTTACAACTTCTTGAAAGTCGATCGAAGCGAGCTCCACTGATTTAGCATCTATATTCTTAAAGGCTTCATTTCATTAGCTTGCTAATGTGACTCAAGAAGGCATGCAGATAGTTGAATGAGCTAGTGTTCCAAGTCCTCTGGATGTTTTAAGTTTGGTCCATGAAGGTCATTATGGTTGGCACAATATTTCTTTAAGACTAAGATCTCAGCCTTAACTTGAATGACTTTGTTCTCCAGTTTGATTAGTGTTCTTTCCTCCTCCAGTAGTTGGTTCGACCATGTCTTAGAATCATTAATGGTAAGTTGAAGTTCTTGTCGAAGCTGGGCCCTTTTTTCTTCTAGTTTGGTCTTCTTGGTCAACACAGTGTCCACCTCATCTGATAGTGATTGAAGTGACTGGATTGACTCATATTGCTCTATGAATTGATTTTGATTATTACAAAATATTTGAGGGGGTTACTAATGATTTTTACTTGAAAAAAGATTTATTGTATTTCAAAGATAAAATCATAATTTTATCAAGTTTTGATTTGAAAGTCTCAAAAGTAAGAACAGAAGATTTGTGATTTATTGGAGGTAATTTCATATTTTTTAGATATATATTTTGAGAAAAATCAAGTTTAAAGAAAAGGATCGACCCTATGAGTCGATTCCTGTCAAAAGGGACTGAACGACATGTTATTTTTGGCTGGCACACCCAAAACGGATGATCCTAGGGGTCGACCTCTATTGTCTGTGCAAGCCAAAGATACAGAATAATCACTTTCTATTCTGCACCACAGAGATCGACCCTTGGGGTCGACCCCTGTGCAGGGGACGACCCTATGAGTCGACTTCTGTGACGGAAAATCTCTGTAATGACTAGTTTTTCAGCTCATTTTGATAGCATTTAATACACATTTAATATACTCCAACGGCTCTAATCCTGTCTAGATTACTCTCTACCATCTATTGATGATATAAAGGCACTTAAAGGAAGGAAAAAGATAAGAGATTCAAGCATTCATTTCAGTCCTAAGCAAAAAATCCTCTTCAAGCAAAAGAAGCTTTCATTTCAAGTTCACCAACCCCTCAAGAGCTCATTCAAGTCTTCAACAACCTTAAAAAAATCAGAAAAGCTTCTTTCTTGTTGTGTACAGAGTACTTAAAATTTTATTTACTAATTAAAGGAGCTAAACTTGTATTTCTTTGTCATTGACTCTTACACTCTATTTTTGTCTTGATCTTTTATTTTGGAAGGGTTCTAAAACTTGGATAGGTTGATCCAAATCTTGAATCGAATTATACTGGGTTGGCTTGTACTTGAAAAATAAGTGTTCTAGCTTGAAATAGCTAGAGTCGAAGGTACCGACGTTGTATTCTTGTTGAATACATTTTAGTGGATTTAAATTCTCAAGAGGAGCTTGAGGAGTGGATGTAAGTGTAAGGTTGGCACCGAACAACTATAAACCTTGATTGTTTGTGGTGTGCTTACTTGCTCTCTATCTAATTTTTTTTATTTTCTTGCATTCTTGCATCTCATTTCTATACTTTGCTTAAATTACTTACTACATATAACTTACTTATTATTACTTAATCCTTGTGGTTCTAAATTAATTTTAAAATTTTAAAAATCTAATTCACCCCTCCTCTTGAGTTGCATAGCTGGATAATAAGTGGTATCAGAGCTTGGTGCTCTAGCCCTATTTGATTTAACCATCAAAGAGCTAAAGATCTATGGCAACTTAAGTTGGTGCTTCACTAGCTGAGGGACAGTCCATAAACCGACCTCCACTTTTCAATGGATCAAACTACACCTATTGAAAAGCTAGGATAAAAATTTTTATTCAAGCACTTGACTATGATATATGGAGTATCATAGTTAATGGACCACACACACCCATTAAGATAATTGATGGTGTAGAATTAACCAAATCTGAAAGAGAATGGAATGAGGTTGACAAGAAAATAGCTCAACTCAATGCTAAAGCCATGAATATTTTATCTTATGCTTTAGATGCTAATGAATTTAATCACATTTCAACATGCATATTGGCTAAAAAAATATGAGATAGGTTTGAAGTAACACATGAAGGCGTTAATCAAGTTAAGGAATCAAAAATTAACATGCTTGTGTACAAATATGAACTCTTTAAAATGAAGCATGATGAATCAATAATTGAAATGTTTACTTATTTTACAGATATTATTAATTATTTAAAAAATCTTGGTAAGTCTTATTCTAACAGCGATCTCGTGAGAAAGATTCTTAGATCTTTATCAAGGACTTGGGAGGCCAAAGTGATCACAATCCAAGAAGTCAAAGATCTGAATATTTTATCCTTAGAAAAGCTTCTAGGATCGCTAATGACACACGAGCTAAGCATGAAATAACATCAAGAAGATGTCAAGAAGAAGAGGACAATCACCCTCAAATCCACTGCTCAACTCGATGAGGAATCTGATGAAATAGAAAATGAAGAGCAAGATGAAGAAATAGTCCTTATCACTAGAAAGTTTAAAAGATTTTTGAAGAAAAAAAAACAAGAAATGAGGAAGAGGCCACTTATAAAAAGGAAGCATAGCAAGGAGAAAGATATGGAGTAGCCCCTTATTTGTTATGAATGTAAGAAGCCAAGGCACTTTAGGTCCGAATGTCCACAATTTAAGAAGGGCCTCAAGAAGTATAAGAAAAAGACTATGGTGGCTACATGGAGTGATAGTGATGAGTCAAACTTCGAAGAAGAAGATTCGCATGAACAAGCCAACTTGTGCCTTATGGCACATAAAAATGAAGTAAATATTGAAACTCCTAATGACTTTACTTTTGAAGAACTTCAAGAAGTATTTTATGATCTAGTTGATGATCTAAAGAAGTTAGGAGTAAAGAATAAAGAATTAAAATCAAAGAATCAATCTTTACTAAAAGAAAATGAGATTATTTCAAATAAAAAATTGATCTTGACACAAGAAAATCTGAACTTGAAAAATAAAATTGCTAAGTTAAAATCTATGATAGAAAAGTTCACTCTAAGTTTAAATAAACTTCAAATAATACTTGATAATCAAAAGGTCGTTTATGATAAAATCGGTCTTGGCTATAACCCTCTAAAGAAACAAAAATTTTTGAAAAATATCTTTGTGAACTCATCAAGTAACACGTTTTCAAATATTACTTGCTTTAAATATGATAAAGTAGGATACAAATTCTATACATATTTCTCTAGTAAATCTAAAAATTCTAATATGAAAAAAATATGGGTTCCAAAAGGAACCATTGTGACTAACCAAAAAGGACCTAAGAAAATTTGGATACTTAAAGTCAAAACTTGATTTTTGTATATAGGTGTGTCTTGCATCCTAAAAAAAAAATCAAAAATAGTATCTTGATAATGGATGCTCAAGACACATGACGGGTGATGAAAGAAAAAATGGGATAGTAGAAAGAAAAAATAGAATCTTTGAAGAAATGGCCCGTACCATGCTATGTGAAAGTAACCTCCAAACATACTTTTAGGCGGAAACAATTAACACGACATGTTATATTTTAAACCATACTTTAATTAGACCAATTCTAAAAAAAATACCCTATGAGCTTTGAAAAGGAAGAAAATCAAACATTGCATTCTTTCATGTTTTTGATTGTCGATGTTTTATTTTGAACAATGGTAAAGAGAGATTAGAAAAATTTGATGCAAAATCCGATGAAGCTATTTTTCTTGGTTACTCCTCTTCTAGCAAAGCCTTTAGAGTTTTCAACAAAAGAACTTTTGTAATAGAGGAGTCAATACATGTTATTTTTTATGGGACTAATGATCTTTCTTCAAGAAAGAGTGAAGGTATTGATGATGCAAATCCTCTTATAGAAGGGATGAAGGAGCTCACCCTAAAAGACTCAACAATTCAAAATGAAGAAGATTATGAAAACAAACAAGAGGATGAATGTGAAGAGCAATAAGAACAACTTCAAGGTACAAATGATCTACCCAAAGAATGAAGGCATGATCAAAATCATCTCAAAGAATTAATCATTGGTGATCCTATACATAGAGTAAGAACTCGTTCTTTCCTTAGAGATGCATACAATCATTTTGTATTTGTTTCTCATTTTGAACCTAAAATAATAGATGAAGCTGAAAAAGATTATAATTAGATAAATACAATGCAAGAAGAATTTAATCAATTCAAAAGAAATAATGTATAGACTTTATTATCAAGACCTAAAAATTATCCAGTAATTGGCACAAAATGGGTATATAGGAATAAATTGGATGAACATGAAAATATAATTAGGAATAAAGCAAGATTGGTTGCAAAGGGTTATAATCAAGAAGAGAGAATTAATTTTGATGAAGTCTTTACACCTGTTGCTAGATTAGAAGCAATTAGGCTTTTACTTGCATATGCATGCTTTATGAATTTTAAGTTATTCTAAATGGATGTCAAAAATACTTTTCTAAATGGTTATGTTGCTGAAGAAGTATATGTAGAACAACCTCCCAATTTTAAAAATCATGTTTTTTCTAATCATATTTTCAAATTAAATAAAATATTATATGGTTTAAAACAAGCACCTAGGACTTGGTATGAAAGGTTAAGTAAATTCTTACTTAATAATGGTTTTTCAAGATAAAATGTAGATACAACCCTTTTCATTAAAAGAAATCACGATGATATCTTAGTTATACAAATATACGTTGATGACATTATATTTGGATCTACTAATGAAACTCTTTGTCAAAATTTCGTTAAGCTCATGCAGGGAGAGTTCGAGATGAGCATGATGGGAGAACTTACATTCTTCCTCAAACTCTAAATCAAACAAACAAAGGAAGGGATCTCCTGAAGCGAAAATTTAGTGCAGGGGCAAAATGGTAATTTTAAAACTTTTTCAAAATTACTATTTTACAGCAGAATTATTAATTAATCTCATTAATTAATACTAATTAACCCTACACTAGGATCTAAATATGATACAACAGCATGCATTTAAATTTGAAATTCAAATTTGAATCAGTAAACATTTTACAGTACTGTGTTCAGAACACATCACCTTTTGCGGGTAGTCGATCACCGCAATCTGATCACCGTCGAAGGGCTCTGATCGTCACGTCGCAGCCATCCAACTATCTGGCCTCTGCGGATCGTCCACATGAAGCTCCCGTCTGATCAGCTCCTCACGAATGCTAGTTCGTGATTTCACCCTTTTGATGGCAGATATTGATCGAACTCCTTCGATCGATGTGTGCCGACTTCTCGAACACTCTGGATCGTCTGCACAGTTACTTGAGAGGCTGATGGATCTCTCTCTGAAATTTGGTAGACTCACGACACTCGTGGCACACCAATCTCACTTCCCGAACCCTAGGTAGAAACCCTAGGGTACACACCAAAAACCCTGCGCCCAATTTTCTCTCTTTTCTTTCTTTTTCTCTCGGAAGGTTTTGGACCTTCACCTTGCGCAGAAGCCTTCCTCACGCCCCATCGGAGCAAATCTTGACAGCAGAAATAGCTCCGGAGTTGGTCACGTTCAGTGCAGATGTACCATTACATCTCACCTGTATGCCATACCAGTGTCTCCACACTCTTTGATTATGAGGACAACCAACCCATATGGCACACAACGATCTATGCTCGATAAATATTGTCGTCCTTGGTAACAACGTATCATTTGGTCGCGAACATGTTTAAGGACTAAACGACAAATCCTCCTTTGTCGAGTCTAAATAGTCCTAAGGACTTCACCACAACACAGGAGTTCATTAGAAGATGAAACATTTGTGATGAAAAAATATCAAAATAACTTTTATTTATTTATAATTCATGTACTAATACAAAAGGAGCACAACCGTCAACAGGCTGACGATTGGCTTTGGGACACTATTCTCAACAATCTCCCACTTGGCCTAAAGCCTATCGGTGCAGTATCTAATACCCATCTTCGACTTGTAGTCGTTGAACTCCTTCACCGCAATGGCTTTAGTGAATGGGTCGGCCAGGTTCTCCTTCCCGTCGATCTTCTGAAGGTCGACGTCACCTCGATCCACGATCTCCCAGATGAGATGGTAGCGGCGCAGAATATGCTTCATCCGCTGGTGTGCCTTTGGTTCCTTCGCCTGAGCAATGGCTCCAGAGCTGTCGCAGTAGAGCAGAACTGGACCAACAAGGGAGGGTGCTACTCCAAGCTCGGTGATGAATTTTCTCAGCCACACCGCTTCTTTGGCAGCATCTGATGCAGCAATATACTCCGCCTCGCATACTGAATCAGCCACAGTGTGCTGCTTGGAACTCTTCCAGCAGACAGCCCCACCATTAAGGGTACAAAATAAATCCTGACACACTCTTGCTATCATCTCGATCAGACTGGAAACTAGAGTCTGTAAACCCTATAAGTCTCAAATCCGATTCACCATATATAAGCCACTGGTCCTTAGTATTTCTCAAATACTTCAGGATGGTTTTAACAACCTTCCAGTGATTCTCTCCTGGATCAGATTGGTATCTACTCACTACCCCTAGTGAGTATGCCACATCCGGTCGTGTACATGTCATGGCGTACATGATAGATTCCACTGCCGAAGCATATGGAATCCTACCCATACGCTCTCTCTCTTGAGGTGTTGTCGGACAATCCCTCTTCGAGAGAGAAATTCCATGGCCTATCGGTAGATAGCCTTTCTTAAAATTTTCCATGCTGAACCTTTTCAGCATAGTATCAATGTACGTGGACTGGGATAAGCCAAGCAACTTTTTGGATCTATCCCTATAGATCCTCATCCCTAGGATGTAGGAAGCTTCTCCCAGATCCTTCATGGAGAACTGTGACGATAGCCAAATCTTTATTCCCTGTAATGCAGGGACATCATTCCCGATTAAGAGAATGTCATCCACATACAATACAAAAAATACTACTGCTGGACCATTAGCCCACTTATAAATGCAGGGTTCTTCTCTGTTCTTAACGAAGCCATACGTTTTGATCATCCTATCAAAACGTATGTTCCAACTCCGAGATGCCTGCTTAAGTCCATAAATGGACCTCTGTAGCTTGCACACCTTAGACTCATCTGTGGATGTGAACCCTTCAGGTTGTATCATATACACCTCTTCGTCCAGCTCTCCATTTAGGAAAGCTGTCTTCACATCCATCTGCCAGATTTCATAGTCCAGATGGGCAGCTATCGCAAGCATAATCCGAATGGATTTGAGCATTGCCACAGGAGAAAACGTCTCGTCATAGTCTATACCATAACGTTGCGATATCCCTTGGCAACCAGACGGACTTTATAGGTCTCCACCTTTCCGTCTGCGCCCCTCTTCCTTTTGAAGACCCACTTACACCCTATGGGTTTTACTCCTTCGGGTGGGTCAACCAATGTCCACACATCGTTGACCTTCATGGACTTCATTTCGGATTTCATGGCCTCTAGCCATTTCTCAGAGTCAGGTCTCTGCATTGCATCTATGTAGGTGATCGGATCCTCATCATTTTCATCAAGTTCGATAGGATCACCATCCCGAACCAAGAAATCATAGTATCTGTCCGGTTGATGTGGTACTCTACCAGACCGCCTTAAGGGTGCATAATCAATGGGCTCCAGATCTGATCTAATCAAATCCGGTTCAGGTTCAGTAACATGTGTCGGTTTTTTCACCTGTCGAACTTCGTCAAGTTCGACTTTAGAGGCAACAGTTCCTTCACTAAGAAACTCCTTTTCTAAAAAGATTGCCTTAAGGCTGACAAACACCTTTTGCTCATCAGCAAGGTAGAAATAATACCCTTTGGTCTCTTTTGGGTACCCTATAAAATTACACTTGTCAGACCTAGGTCCAAGCTTGTCTGTAATTAAACGTTTAACATAAGTCAGACACCCCCAAACCCTAAGGTGCGAGAGTACTGGCTTATGTCCTATCCATATCTCATATGGCGTTTTGGCTACAGACTTACTCGGAACTCTATTTAGAAGGTAACAAGCCGATTCGAGCGCATATCCCCAGAGGGAGATCGGCAGACCAGCAAACCCCATCATGGATCGAACCATGTCTAACAGGGTCCGATTCCTCCTTTCAGACACACCATTATGCTGTGGTGTTCCAGGAGGAGTCCACTGAGAGAGAATCCCATTCTTCCTTAGATACGTCAGAAACTCATTGGAAAGGTATTCACCTCCTCGATCAGATCGAAGAGTTTTAATACACTTCCCAGTTTATTTTTCTACCTCATTTCGGAATAGTTTGAACATTTCAAATGATTCCGACTTATGCTTCATTAAATAGACATACCCATACCTAGATAGGTCGTCTGTGAAGGTTATGAAGTAGAAAAATCCATCTCTTGCACTTGAGCTCATGGGTCCACATACATCAGAATATACCAGACCTAAGAGTTCACTGGCTCGCTCACCTTTTCCAGTAAAAGGTGACTTGGTCATCTTTCCAAGAAGACAGGACTCACAGGTTGGAAGTGATTCACAATCACTAACTTCAAGAATTCCTTCTTGAGCCAACCTGTTTATCCTGTTCTTATTGATATGACCTAGCCTACAGTGCCAAAGGTAGACTTCTGACACATTATCTATTCTAGAGCATTTACCGAATTTTTGAACCACATTAACAGGCTGTGATAGTAAGTAAATTCCATTATTTAATTGTCCAACAAATATTGTAACACCATTCAAAATGATATTGCAAATATTTCCTTTTATTAAAAAATCATAACCGTACATGGCCAAAAGGCCTACAGAAATAATATTTAATAAAAAACTTGGACAATAGTGACATTCACTCAGAATTACATTACGAGAATTGATTACAAGACTCATGATTCCTAAAGCTAGAACTGGAACTTTGCTTCCATCTCCAACATTCAGGAACCTCTCACCTTCATCAAATCTCCTACTGACCTGCAGACCCTGCATCGAATTACAAATATGATAAGGGCTTCCGGTATCCAATACCCAGGCAGTAGTATCACAAATCGAAAAGTTGCAAGGAGTTATCATATAATTACCTTGCTTCTTCTTTGGCCTGTTCGGGTCCAGGGAGGCAATGTATTGAGGACAGTTCCTCTTCCAATGCCCGTGCTTCTTGCAAAAGAAGCACTCTGCCTGGCTCTGGTCATGCTTGCGCTTCTTGGTCTGACCCCGTGCTACTGTCCCAGCATGAGATTGCACCTTCTTATTTTTCTTCTTCTTGTTCTTCTTCCCTTTCCCAAAGGGTTGACGACGAGAAGAAGACCCTCCCACTACATTCACCGACTCCTTATGGAGTTGGTGATCCTTCTCAAAGTTCTGCAGCAACCCCAACAATCCATGGTAGTTTACTGCAGGCTTTGTCATTCAAAAATGAGTAAGGAATGGGAGGAAGGACTTGGGCAAGGAATTAAGGATCGCATCCTTACCGAGCTGCTCGTGCAGAGGAAAGCCCAATTTGCTTAGGCGCTCAATCATCTCGATCATATACAATACATGATCAGTGACTGAGACCCCATCCCTCATCCGAGCATTGAAAATAGCACAACTAGTTTTGTGCCTTTCAACGTCGTCAGGCGTGCCAAAGGAGTCGTTCAACATTTGAAGCATCTCCTGTGGCTGGGCGTTCTCAAACCTTCGGCTGAACTCGTCATTCATTGCTGCCAACATAATACATCGAACGGTGGTGCGGTCATTGAGCCATTTCAAGTAAGTGTCTCGGATCGCTTTACTAGCGTTCGGAGCTGGCTCCTCAAGTGCTGGATCCGTTATTACATAAAGGATCCATTCATGCTCAAGGACAATTTTCAATTTTCGATACCAGCTATCGAAATTAGGTCCCATGAGCTTGTCATTATCTAATAATGACCAGAGCGACAGGGTAGTGGCCATAGCTGCTTAAAGAAAAACGAGACCTCTATTAGTACATAAATTAATACTAAAGACTTGGACTTTAGTCTAAAGTTTTTCCCAATATTTTTACGAACTGGTAGCCTCATCCTCCAATTCGAGGAATTACTTTAATTCCTTAATGGGTACTAGAATCCACACAGACTACACACGAGCCCAACTTTGGTTGGTCAACCCATGTGCATCTATGGGTAGGTTCTTAACCAGTTGTTTCTCTAAACAACTTCTAGTAATTTATTTTGCCCCAGAACCTAATCAGTAGGCTTTGGCCTCCACTGAGAAGATCTGGTTAGGTCCAACCATTAACATGACTTAATTTAGTGAATCGGACCAATAAATGATCAGGTCCGACTTTGGCCGGCCAACCTAACCACCATCAGAAAGACTCAATCAAATTATCATATTATGAATAATAATTCCATTAGCCAATGAGCACCAGGCCTTTGGGCCTCCAATGATCATTAAACTAATGGACTCGTTATCATTCACTTAATGGGAGGCTATGACTTAGTTATCATTATAACTTAATCATTTTAGGGACCTAATAATTTTGAGGATTTTATTAAAGAATAGTAGAGAAGAAATCATCCAGCCAATTTCAATCCTCCCACTGACTTCACCAAGTCAGATTAAAAAGGATTTAATTAAAGCTGGCATTAGGAGCACCTAAATCAGTCATACTGATTTACCTAATAACATGGGTGAGCTCTAATCACCAAGTGATCTAATCAAAATCTAACTTACCAGATTGGCCAGGTAAGTGAGATCAGTGGTGGGGATTTGCCATTAACTCGTCAATGATCGAATCAATGCGAGTAGCTCCCGCTTAAGAACCACTGGTCAAAACTGCCGAACTTACCTTAGACACCAACCGGTTCATTAGTTTTAATTTTGATCAACTTAGTAAATAGAGCTCCACCGCGTAGCCATGAATTAAGTCCATCTTGGTCTAGTTAAAGACATGGACCCATTCAACTACAACTATTGAAGTTGAGTCTAGAGTATCCTTGACCTAATCTAATTCAACTTTTGATTAGATTTGACCAATTACTCCAATTAGTCCATTTTTTAAACTAACCTTAGGTCTAACCCAATTATGGACCTAATTCATCTAACCCATTGATCCAAAAGTTTATGCAATTGTCTTAGGTCTTAATTCACAATTCTAGACCTACTAGACAACACTTAATTCTTTTAATTAAGTACTTGGACTGATGGGTCAGGGTTTGGCATTTCGAAAACAATTTTTAAATTTGAAAGATTTTATTTTCTGTTCACCAAATGTGTTAACTCATTTCACAAACGGGTCAGCACATTTCATAAACAGCAATACTATTGCTCATTTCATAACAGAAAATAACTCAAAATAAATCATAAATTTTTTTTTAGATCTAATCTAACACATTCATGATAAATTTCTTAATTAAGTCCTTTCGCTGCTTCATCGGCATGGGATATAATTGCATCGGCACCCCTACCGCCATAGGAGACCCCATCGAATGGGAAGAGAGGACCTTTAAACTCTACTTTTCTCCTATGACCGGACGGCCATGGCAACCAACCCAATTAGATTACTTGCTACTTGGATCATGTATATCTAAATATACAAATTTCAAAATTTAAATTTTGAATTTCAAATTTCAAATTTCAAATTTCAAATTTTAAATTTCAAATTTGAGATTTCAACCAAATTTCAAATTTTGAATTTTCAATCTTTGAATTTTAAATTTTGAATTTTGAATTTCAAATTTCAAATTTCGAATTTCAAATTTCAAATTTGAGATTTCAACCAAATTTCAAATTTCAAATTTTGAATTTTGAATTTCAAATTTCAAATTTCGAATTTCAAATTTTAAATTTGAGATTTCAACCAAATTTCAAATTTCAAATTTTTGAATTTTGAATTTCAAATTTCAAATTTCGAATTTCAAATTTTAAATTTTAAATTTGAGATTTCAACCAAATTTCAAATTTCAAATTTTGAATTTCAAATTTGAAACTTCTAACAAATTTCAAATTTCAAATTTCAAATCTTTTTGAATTTCGAATTTCGAATTTTGAATTTCAAATTTAAACTTATAGATTACACCTTAATCTACGCATGCATATGTATATCATATTGTAGAACCTGCTCTGATACCAATTGAAGCAAAAATTTAGTGCAGGGGCAAAATGATAATTTTAAAACTTTTTCAAAATTACTATTTTACAGTGGAATTATTAATTAATCTCATTAATTAATACTAATTAACCCTACACTAGGATCTAAATATGATACAACAGCATGCATTTAAATTTAAAATTCAAATTTGAATCAGTAAACGTTTTACAGTACTGTGTTCAGAACACATCACCTTTTGCGGGTAGTCGATCACCGCAATCTGATCACCATCGGAGGGCTCTGATCATCATGTTGTAGCCACCCAACTGTCTGGCCTCTGTGGATCATCCACACGAAGCTCCCATCTGATCAGCTCCTCACGAATGCTAGTTCGTGATTTCACCCTTTTGATGGCAGATGTTGATCGAACTCCTTCGATCGATGTGTGCCGACTTCTCGGATGCTCCGGATCATCTGCACAGTTACTTGAGAGGCTGATGGATCTCTCTCTAAAATTTGGTAGACTCACGACACTCGTGGCACACCAATCTCACTTCCCGAACCCTAGGTAGAAACCCTAGGGTACACACCAAAAACCCTGCGCCCAATTTTCTCTCTTTTCTTTCTTTTTCTCTCAGAAGGTTTTGGACCTTCACCTTGCGCAGAAGCCTTCCTCACGCCCCAAAGTTTCTCTCCTAATTTTTCTACGCACGTCCCACCTTTCTCCTCTTTTTAAAACAACGTCGAACGTGTCTTATCCGCGTGAGAGGATAAAGACAAGAGGTTACACATTTGAATTCAAATCAAATTTGAATTCAAACGAAAACCAACTTATCCCTATCCTTTTGGGCATGAGAAGAGAAGGGGCGTGGCTCTTTGTGTGTGGAAAAGTTTCACGAGAAACCTTTTCTCATGTAAGTAATGTGGCGCACAAAATGGATAAGGATGAAAGGGCAAGTGATAAGTTATCCATTTAAATTCAAACATGCTTTGAATTTGAATGGCTAACTAATTAATTTATCCATCCATATGGCGCACAAATGAGGATGTGGGAAAGGGTTTTACGTGAGAAAAATTTCACGAGAAGTTTCTTCTCGTGAATTCAAATGGGTGCAAGGAAGTTGGGTGACGCAGGGAATTTAAAACAAGGTGGTTTGATTCAAATTGAGCCAACCTAGTTTAAAATAGGTTGAGTACAATTAGAGCAAATTAAACCCAACATAATTAGGCTTAATTAGGCTTAATAAAATCCTAATCAAATCAGGAATTAACTAAACCTAACCCCTGATCAAATCAGGGACTAAACCACCTTAGCGATTAGGTCAACATTTAACCTAATCGGGTCAATCCAAACTGAATCCAATTCAATTGGACTTGATCCAAAAATAATTACTCAATCAAATTGAGTTAATTAGTGATTAAATCACTAATTAAAACTCTCATAAATATTGAGTCCAAATCCGATGGGCAATCAGGCATCAGAGACCATCGATATGAAACCCTGATCAAAGAGTTCAAATTTCAAATTCAAAATTCGAAATTCAAAATTTTGACCCCGGTACCCAAAATGTGTGGAACTCATGATTAGAGAATCCTAATTCTCAATCATAGAGTCTCAGATAGATAAGACTCATAATCAGCCATCAGATCAGAAAGGAACCTCTAATGTGTGTGACCCCGCAGGTTCGAACCTAAGCCGGTAGCACAGGAACTAATTTCTGTACTAATCGAAGTGACCATCTAGCAATGGTACCCGACGACTGGATAGGTCGAATAATCGCAATCGCAACATTCAGAACCTACGTGAATATGGTTACCGTATAATTCATCCCTTTTGACCCCTGTGTTTAGGATGACTCAGGGTTAAACTGTCAACCCTGATGATATCATCCGAATCGTGCTCAACTCAATTAGTCCTGTGACTCCTCACTAGGACTACCCTGGTCAAGGTTTTGCTAAATTGAAACACGACTGTACACAGCTCCTAAACTGGAGTGGTCAATCCCATCTTGACACACGCACCGACAAGTCAAGTACTTAACTACACCCAGCAACCTTCCGTCACTGAATTAGAAATTCAGGTAGTCCAGTGCCTAAGTGCAGTGAGTTGCTTGCAAGTCACCGTGGCGGTCTCAGGTCGGAGGGACATTTATACCCATATCCCATCGGAGCAAATCTTGACAGCAGAAATAGCTCCGGAGTTGGTCACGTTCAGTGCAGATGTACCATTACATCTCACCTGTATGCCATACCAGTATCTCCACACTCTTTGGTTATGAGGACAACCAACCCATATGGCACACAACGACCTATGCTCGATAAATATTGTCGTCCTTGGTAACAACGTATCATTTGGTCGCGAACATGTTTAAGGACTAACGACAAATCCTCCTTTGTCGAGTCTAAATAGTCCTAAGGACTTCACCACAACACAGGAGTTCATTAGAAGATGAAACATTTGTGATGAAAAAATATCAAAATAACTTTTATTTATTTATAATTCATGTACTAATACAAAAGGAGCACAACCGTCAACAGGCTGACGATTGGCTTTGGGACACTATTCCCAACATCTCCATCATCCAAAGCAAGTACACAAAAGAACTACTTAAAAGATTTGGAATGGAGGGCTCCAAAGCAATTGGTACCCCCATGAGCCCATCATGTAAGCTTGACAAAAATGAAGGAGATAAAAATGTAGACTCAAAACTTTATAAAGGCATGATTGGTTCTTTATTGTATTTAACTGCTAGTAGATCAGATATTATATTTAGTATTTGTCTATGTGCTTGCTTTCAATCAAATCTAAAAGAATCATATTTAAATACAGTTAAATTTTTTTTAAATATTTAAAAGGTATACAAACTCTAGGATTATGGTATTCTAAGGACTCATCAATTTACTTAATAGGATATTCAGATGCTGATTTTGTTGGATGTAGATTAGATAAAAGAAGTACTAGTGAAACTTGCCAATTTTTAGGAGTTAACTTAATCTCTTGGTTTAGCAAAAAGTAAAATTCGGTGGCACTGTCTACGACCAAGATCGAATACATTGTAGTCGAAAGTTGCTGTACTCAAATCTTATGGATTAAGCAACAACTTGAGGACTTTGGCATCAAACTCAATGAAACTTCCATAAGATGTGATAAACTAGTGCTATTAATCTAACTAAACATCTAATTCAGTACTCTAGATCAAAGCATATTGAAATTAGACATCATTTCATAAGAGAACATGTCCAAAATAATAATATAATTCTTGATTATGTATGTACTGAAAAATAATTAGCTGACATCTTTACCAAGACCTTAAGTGAAGATAGATTTTGTGAAATTAGGAGAGAACTAGAAATCTTGATTCATCAGCTTAAGTATCTTTCTGATTTCAAGTTCTTTTTGTCAAAAATTTATTGAACCAAATTTTGAGCTCAATTCTCATCTCTCCTTTCTTAAAAAGCTCAAAACTATCTTTCATATGATCAATCTCTTAAATAGATACCCTTCCCTCAAGTTTCATTTTTTTTTCAAAATTGTTTCATCATTTTTTAAATTTTTTAGCCATGAGTCGACCCCAGGGTCGATCCTAAGGTAAACATATAATTTTCATTAAAACCATCAGGCACTCTATTTTATTGAGAAATCTCCGTTAGTTAAGAGGCCGACCCTTTGCCTTTTGTCTTTTCTTCCCACCGAACAAAAATCTCCTCCCTCTCCACTCTCTCAACCGCAAAATTTTTCTAAAAATTCCTCTTTCCATCGGGTTTCTCCTTTCAAATCACCCTTTTAGAACTAAATTCCTTTTCTTTTTCTTCTTCATTTGGTGGATCAAGCTTACCCTAGCTTCAAACTCTCTTCTCTAAATCGGTGGTCTATTTCTCCAAAATCTTTATTTTTTCTCTAAAATCTTTTCCACTCTATCTCTCATTAGGTCTTCTAAGCTGTTTGCAAGTCTTTTTTGTCCGAAATGGTTCCAAATTGAAGCTACCACAGAGAAGAAGTCTGTTCGTGGGTTAAAGGAGGATGTGCGCAGAAAAAAAATGGCAGCCGAGCCCTCTCCTGCTCCAACCCCAATTTCAGGTCCTACTCCAGCTTCTTCATAGTCTTCACTTAGTCCAAATAAGGTACCACTCTCCAATCAAAAAGTAAAACCCAGGAAGAACATAGATTTTAAGTTTTTTGAAAAAGAGGGATTCTCAATTGGATCAAAAATTAAAAGTTAAGGATGGGAGTTTTACTGTCTATTGAAGAAAAATACTTATATTGATTTAGTCGGAGAGTTCTATTGAATTTAAGTTACTATAATAGAACAGTAAAGTTTCAGTGAAAGGTGTTAATATTATTCTTGATCCATTGCATTTGGATAAATCTTGCACTTGCCTTATGAAGGTTATACTCATATGGAGCTCCCAATCAAAGAAGAGGGACTAAGTTTATTTTAGAGAGAGTATTTACTAAAAATTTAAATAAATTAGAAGCAAGGATACTTTCAATAGAGATGAGACTTTTGCATCACATGGTGATCAAACTTTTATTCCTAGGAGTGACAGGCATGACCTCTTATCTGGTAGGGATATATGCATCATGTACCATGTAATCACAAGAGCCCCTTGAACCTTCCTACTCTGATCATTGAGGCCATGAGAGAGATCCTAAATAGGTCTAAGGCTCACCTGCTTTATGGTATAGCACTCACCCTGATCTTTAGGAGGTTTGAAGTCTGTTTGAGGGGACAGACATCAGATTATCGCATTCTGACACCATCAACCCCACACACTGCACTGCATGGGTTTTTCAAAGACTGATGGGTTGGTCGAAGGGTGTTGAGGAGAGAGCAGAGGAGGAGGGACCGTCTTCACCTCTTTGTGATCACAGAGCATCTCCTGATATTCAGTTCGTGTCTGATCACGAGCTGTCCCTCAGAGTCAGTGAGGAGAGATGCTTCTGTACCATATTAGGCAGCAAATAGATCTTTCAGTGTTCAAACTTACAGACGATCAGATTCAGTTGATTTTCTAATAGGTTGCCTCTATCTCTTCCCAGCAAGTTGCCTATCTTATCCCAGCAGGTTGCCTCTATCTTATCCCAGCAGTTTACCACCTCAGATTTTACTCAGAGGATGATATCTCAGGCTTTTCAGATCATACTTGATCCCTCATGTCTCTACTATCTTTCAGATGCTTACAGCTCAGTCTGCATGACTTGAGGAGCTTGAGGGATGTGTTCTGAAACTAACAGGCAGAGTTTTTATTTACAGAGACAGGTATTAGTCTTAGCCTATCTCCAGCACGAGAGGACATCACGGAGGTCTCCAACCTGTCTGCAGAGGTGGCTAGACTTCGAGGTTTTTGGAGAGTGGCTTTAATTTTTTGAGGAGAGAGATCAGGGGCTCCAGTGAGGCTATCTCTACTCAGATTGGTACCTTGATACAGTCCATGTCGAGAGTTTTGGATCAATTGGACACCATCAGACTTGTTCTCCTAGCATAGTCCATATCTCTCCAGGCTCAGGGCCTTCTCGCCCTTCTACTCGTGCCGGTACTTCTACCTATGGTCGAGGGAACATGGTCGAGGACGTGCCCGTGCTTTTATCCTGAGTCTCCTCATCACATCTCTGACTCTTCTGTTCTGATGCTTCTAGCCATGATATTTATTAGATCTAGCATAGTTAGTCTTTTATATCTAGGATCTAACTTTTGGCCTTTGTATTTGTTGGCTGATTGACTCATGGATAGTGGTATTTTTTGTTACCATGATTTTTGTATGCCTATGTATTTTTGACTTGACTCTTATGTATTGTGGTACTTATGTATCTATAACTCTTCAGTCATATTTTAGATATATATATATATATATACTTTTAACTTCTATGAATGTCATTTGGATTGATTTTTATGAATGGATCAATTGAAATATCTTAATTATGTGATAAGAAAATATCTTAATTATGTGAATGGCAATATCTTCTATATGAGCAAATTGAAATATCTTTATGATTGCTATAGTGAGGGGAATCTTTTTCATTTTTCTTTAAAATTCTTAAGATTTAATTGATGTTGTCAAAAAGAAGAGTAGAGAAATAAAATCGGATAATAAGCAAATTTATCAAAGAAAATAATCTTATAAGTAATTTTCAAACTAATCTTCAAACTACTCATGATTATTTTATTCAAATAATTGACTATAATGTTTAAGTGATGCATCTTCATAAATTTAAAATTCTTAATAATGCTTTATATATTTATATTTTACTTTTGCTCAAGTATTTTGTCATCATCAAAAAGGAGAGATTGTTGCTCCATGAATTGATTTTGATGATTATAAAATATTTGAGGGGTTATAATGATTTTGGTTTGAAAAAAGATTTATTATATTCAGAGGTAAAATCATAATTTTATCAAGTTCTAATTCGAAAGTTCAAAAGCAAGAACAGAAGATTTGTGATCTATTGAAGATAATTTTAATTTTTTAGATGTATATTTTGAGAAAAAATCAAGTTTAAAGAAAAGGGTTGACCCTGTCAAAAAGGACTGAACGCACGCTATTTTTGGTTGGCACATCCAAAGGAGACCTTAGGGGTCGACCTCTGTTGTCTGTGCAAGTCAAAGATACAGAATAATCACTTTTATTCTACGCCATAGAGGTCGATCCCTGGATCGACCCTGTGCAGGGACGACCCTATGAGTCGACCCTGTGATGAAAATTTTATAACGACTAATTTTTCAGCTCATTTTGACAGTATTTAATACTCATTTAATGTACTCCAAGGCTCTAATTCTATCCAATTACTCTCTACCATCTATTGAAGATATAAAGACACTTAAAGGAGGAAAAAAGATAAGAGATTCAAGCATTCATTTCAACCCTAAGCAAAAAATTCTCTTCAAGCAAAAGAAGCTTTCATTTCAAGTTCACCAACCCCTCAAGAGCTCATTCAAGTCTTCAACAATCTTGAGAAAAATTAAAAAAGCTTCTTCCTTATTGTGTAAAGAGTACTTAAAGTTTTATTTACTCATTAAAAGAGCTAAACTTGTATTTCTTTGTCATTAACTCTTATACTCTATTTTTGTCTTGATCTTTTATTTTAAAGGATTCCAAAATTTGGATAGGTTGATCCGAACCTTAAATTAGATTGTACTGAGTTGGCTTGTATCCGAGAAACAAGTATTCTAGCTTGGATAGCAGAGTCGGAGGTACCGATGTTGTATTCTTGTTGAATACGTTTTAGTGGATTTAAATTTTCAAGAGGAGCTTGGAGAGTAGATGTAAGTGCAAAATTTGTACCGAACCACTATAAACCTTGATTGTTTGTGGTGTGCTTACTTACTCTTTATCTAAATTTTTTTATTTTTTGCATTCTTGCATCTCATTTCTGTATTTTGCTTAAATCACTTATTACATATAACTTATTATTACTTAATCCTTATGGTTCTAAATAAATTTTAAAATTTTAAAAATCCAATTCACCTCTCCTCTTGGGTTGCATAGCTGGCAACAACTCAGCAAGAGTGAGCAAATTTTTCTTTAGCTTCAGCAAGTCCAAAGATGAAAAAGACAAGTATTTTTGAGTAAGATATCTAAGGCTCTTTGGGCTTCAGATAGTGCGGATGAAGATATGAGGTCATCCAAGGATAAATCAGCAAGATTGGATAATGTATAATGGGCTTGAATGACCTTAGCTGGGGTACCACTCAGGGATGGTCTTGAGGAGGCCAAAGAGGCAGAGGACATGGCTAACTTAGCTTTTAGCCATGCCATTGAAGCTAATGGAGGATAGTGAGATGGTAGAATATCCTATAAGAGAAGGAAGTTAGAACTACTAAGCAAAGAAACATTGGCATTCATAGTAAAGACTTATAGATTGGACAGCTGATGCTGTAGGTTTCAGAGATAAGGACACCATAGGATGTGAGATTGAACTAAGAACAATTGCAGGGATATATTGATCTATAGGGGTGGTTGGTGGAAGTGGAAGTGGTGATGGTACTGTTGAG
The DNA here is from genome assembly GCF_000442705.2 of Elaeis guineensis. Classification (NCBI taxonomy): domain Eukaryota; kingdom Viridiplantae; phylum Streptophyta; class Magnoliopsida; order Arecales; family Arecaceae; genus Elaeis; species Elaeis guineensis. Next base: position 90,902,381 of record NC_025993.2, on the reverse strand, counting down.
GCAGTATTATGCATCGACAGGGAATCTTTTCCTTCTTCATCCAAGTCAACTTTAGTGAATATGGGATTTTTGGTTTTCCATTGTGAAGACAAAGACTAATAGCCAAACTAGGGGGGAGACAATGTGCTAATGGTTTGCATCTCTTCAATGCAAGAGCCAAGATAGGTTCAGGTTCGGGCTTGGACTTAGGTTTAAGCTCGGCTCCTTGATAGGAAGAGCTTCTGAAGTACCTGTAGAAATGAAGAATGATGAGTTGGCACAGAATAAAAGATTGAAGGATGAAAATACTAATCTTACCCATGAAGGAAGGGTCGACTGCTATTGCATTTTGGTAAGTAGGCCACTCAATGTCTGAACAATACAATCCGAACCAAGCAACCTTGGGGTCTTTTGTAGACTCAATGAGTGTAACAAGATCGGCCAACCCAAACTTAGCAAAGGGCTCAGGAGGCCAATACTCGTCTAGCCACTCATAAAATTGCTATAGCAAGAAGACCAGTCAAGCACCTACCTAGGATATTTCTAACTATGTTTTAGAATGAAGTTGGAATTTATGTTTAAAATCTTTTGACATTCGATCTTTGGCCTTTTTTCTACAAAGCATGTTAGTGTGCTCTTTCCATCTAGTGTACTTGACTCTATAAAATTTTTCATATTTTTTGATTGATTGTAGAGCTCCAGGAGAATACCTTTGTCTGAAGAGAATACTAATGAAGTTCTATCTGTATGTTGCATGAAAACTAAGTTTTAGCTGGTAGAGAAGCTTCACCTTAGACAATTTAGGTTAGGACATTGGAAATCAGCTCTCGTCGGATGGTCTTCAAGTGAGCCTTCCACCATGTCGGGAATTCTTCAGCAGTAGCCAATTTGTATCGAAGGGATGGAATTCAAAAGTGGTATAGGACTGATTGTAAAAGTAATCGGCTAACTCCACGGTGGTAGGATCAGTAATGGATGTTCAGTCAAATAGATTGAAATTCAAGGAGAACAAAAAAAGACAGTATAGCCTGAGTGAGACTGAATTAATGAGCTACTAAATTAAGAGAATACCGTTCAATAGAATACCTATTGTTATCGGATCAATTCTATTACTGAGCCAACAGAAAATCCTAAGAGAGAAGAAAAGATTGCCAAAGCAAGCTGGTGGATTTCATTTCATCCTCGAAGGCAGTGGTCGAAGGCATGAGGAGCCATGAAGGATAAGGGGCACGGAGAAAAGGAAAGAAAAAAAAATCTTTTCTCAGAGAAGGCCCTTCATATAATTTATAGAAGTATTTAGAAAAAAATAGAAAAGAACTTTCTAAGTGTGCCAGTTCAAGTTTGAGAGGTATCGAAGAGAAAGAAATAGCCAAAGGCTGGAATTCGAAAAATAGGCATAAGCCAAACCTAAAGCAACCAAAGGAGTCACCATAATTTGTGGAGTCTGAACAAAATTCTTTCAAATCCCTGAACCAAAAATCTAGTAGAAGGGGTGAGAGATAGAATGGGTAATTTTCGACTAGCATTGCGACAAGCCTAAGGTGGGTTTTTACTACCTTAACGGATTTATAATAGAATAAAAACTTATAAAGCCAAACTAGGTAAAAGCCACTCGTTCTTAGTGTGTAAGGGGCCACTTCAGTAACTATGGAACTCAACATAAGATGAGTAACTAGCTATCTTACCTAAATAGAGACTAAAGTTGTGGCCAAAATGAAGACATTAGATGCAATTGAAAAATTTTCATCCATCGGTCAAAGATCTAACAAAACCTTAAATCAAGAAGGTTGGGGTTGATATGCCATGATTAAAATAGAAAGTATTGGTTGAAGGACACGAGAAGCATAACATAGCCAGTAACAAAAGTCGATTCTCTACCATTTCAAGGATGGAAAACTTTATAAGGTTCGAGAATCCATGCCATTTCCAATTGATATTTATATAGGTTAAAACACAGTAGATCTAGCAGTCCCAAGAAAGGGAGAAGATAAGCTAAGGTCTATGAGGGTTGGTACCCTCCCACACAGTAGTCCTAAAGTTAGTTTGTTAGTAAAGAAAGGCCTCTTTCTAGTGGAGTGAAAAAAAAAGACAAAGATAATGGAACATTAGAATTGAAGATGCGTCCTAGGATAGTAAAACGAGAGGATTTGGGTATCAGTACCCAAAGATTTATAGAAGCAAGAATATTAGAAGCTTCAAGTTCCTTCTTCCATTTCTCATACCACTCGGTAGAGAAGGGATGATGATGCCATGAATGGAGTTTGAAATAAGGGTACAGGAGTCAAAGTGGAGCAAGGTAAATGAGAAAGGGACTCATTAAGATATGGCATCCTAAAAACATCAATTCAACGAAAATATCCAAAGAGAGTGACATGCATAAGAGATTTTTAGTATTTTGGAAATAATGAATCATGGCCAAATTCTTATTAATTGCTCATTAGTTAACTGAGGCTGAGAAAAGGGGATGCCAAAGTTAAAGTCATAGGTATATTTTAGAACCCTCCTACCTATCAATTATAAGATGTAGGAGGCATTATTTGCACCACAAAATTGTACCCACATACTATTTGAGCTTGATGAACCAACTATTGAGGCCCGATACAAGAAGTGACATATGAAAAATGCAAAAACAAAAAGTTGAATAGTGGTGGGAACTGTTTAAGAAAAAAAATAAGATTATTAAGAAGTGGGCAAGTGGGATGTAATCGTGTTGCAAATCTATTTAACATGGATGTAACCATACTATGAGAGGTATCAAAAATTAATGGAACTCTTTGGTTATCTTTATCCTTATCTTTTTCTTTTGAACTCATATTTCTTTACATTTTCTTTAGGAGTAGGCGGTAGTTTGCAATCCAAAAGTCCTTAAAGTTTCAAGGCAATTCTGAATCTAGTCTCTCTCTTCGAATTTTCAATATCACGCTGGTGGCACACCATGTGATTTTCTTTGTGTTGCCAAATTCATTGATTTTCCTATGCTTTGGCCACAAAAAAATAGAAAAATACTAGCGAACACTATATTAGAAAAATTATGTATCGATTTATCTATAGGTATGTAATGGGTCGCTACTGGGTGTGTATAAAAAATACTTATAATATATATCAGTAAGCTATCAAGTGTATATCATTTGGCCATGTTCTATGTACCAATGAGCACTATGTTCTAAAAATTGTGTATTGCTTTATCTAGAGATGTGTATTGGGATATTAGATGAGTATTTTGCTAGGTTTGTATCAACTAGCTATATATTATGTCGTGATGAACATCATATTCAAAAAACTATATATCCATTTAATTATAAGTATCTATTGAGTTGTTGTTGGGTGTATATCAAGAAAGTTTATAGTATATATCAATAAGCCATTCAGTGTATATCATTTAACCATGTATTGTGTACTAGTGAGCACTATATTCTGAAAATTATATATCGATTTATCTAGAGGTTGTATTGAGATCTCGGATGAATATTTTGCTAGGTGTGTATCAAAAAGAATGCATAATTTTACAATATTTGAAACAACCATGCCATTTCTATTTGAATGAAATACCCTATATATACATACATACATGCATGTATGCATCGATGCATACATACATATTGCAATTTTGTATATTTTTATCTACTTATTTATGTCAAATCATGGCAAAATAAGTTTGTATTATTTACCCATGGAGTGCATATCCAAATCTGTATTTATATTTAGAAAAAATTATGGGAACACCCCTCAACTTTAGTCTAATTTCACTTATATCGCTTGTACTTTAAAAAGTAAAACTGATCTTTTTAATTATCAATATATTCTAATATGGTCCAATTATTCACCTATCAATAAATAGTGTTAGCTTTTCTTCTCAATGGATGAAAATATCCCTTACTCATATGGAAGGGGTTGTCGGTGAGGAAAAGGTAGAGATGGAGGGAGCCACTATCGAGGGAGAGGATGGGGTCGTGGAGGTCGGCATGCATGAAGGAGGAGGATGGCATTGAAGGCCTCATGGATTGAATTGGAGAAAAGGTGAGAAGGAAGAGGAGGGGGAAGAGGTCACTGGCAATACATGAGTGGACATGGAGTGGGAGGGCTCATGGCGGCCTTAGAGGAAGTGGATGACAAGGAGATAAGGATAAGATGGAAGGGGAGAGGGAAGGATAAATTATCAGTGAGAAGGGACGGAGGTAGAGGGGGCTGCCATAGTGGGATAGGCTCATAGATAGCTTGGAGGAGGAAGAGGAAGAGGGGGAGAAGTGGGTGAGGAAGGGAGAGAGGCTGCTAGTAGGGCTAGAAATGGGTTAGGTTGTGTTGAGCCATACCTCTACCCGAGCTCGGTCCGAAATAATTTTTTGAGCTTTGGACCAAACTTAGACTTGATTTTGTTCAGACCGAGTCCATAGCCCAATCCAAAGTTGCGTCAGCCTGAAGCCCATCTACCAGCCCGAGCCCATTTCCAGCCTTAGCCATTGGCAAAGAATGGGTGAAGATGAAAAGAACCACCATGGAGGGGGAAGGCTTATAGGCGATTTTGGAAGAAGTGAATGACAAGGAGGAGAAGAGGATGGGGAGGAGGGAAGGAAGAAGGATAGGTTGCCGGTGAAAAGGGTTGGAGGTGGAAGGAGCCCTATAGAGAGGGATGGCTCATGGGTAACTTGAAGGAGAAGGAGGATGAGAAGGAGAAATGGACGAGGATGGGGATAAAGAGGTCATCAGTGAAGAATGGTTGGAGGTGGAGGAAACCACTATGAAGGGGAAGGGCCCATGAGTGAGCTTGGAGGAGGAGAAGGAGATTGAGGAGGAGAAGTGGATGAGAAGAAAAGAGAGGAGGAAGAATATGAGTTACCGATGAGAAATAGATGGAGGTGGAGGAAACTACCATGAAGGAGAAGAAATAGAAGCTTGACAAAATCTCCTGCTAACTTTTCATTTTTCTTTAACTCCATAAGCCTCTTTTCAATATTTTTTCTTGTAAGACAAAAATTAGTGGAGTAGTAATTTATATAGATCCCAGACTTCTCAAGATTGGCATTTTTTAATAGTTCTCTTTCATGGCCTTTATGTGGCAACCCTAATATGAGTCCAACATCCTCTCCAACAATGGCACCTTTCTTTTGTTTATTAAAAAAATACCTTCTTTGTCATTCTATGACTCTAAAATATTATCTAATCCAATCCTTATTGGATCTTATGTTAGAAATATGAAGAAAATGATAAAATAGGATTTTTGCCAACAATATATGGTGGTTTTCCATCACACTTTTGACCATATTAACTTTGTGCTACTTTTAAAATGGGTGATATAACATCTTATATCTATCATTTCATGTATGCCATTTTTCTTATATCATTCTCTTTTAGGTTCATGTCCCTCATGAAAAACTAATTCTGCATTTGCATTTCTAACTTTTTATAAATTCTTGATGTTTTTCTTCTCCTTTGTTTTCTTATCTCTTATCTTTTCTCTTTACCCAAATTCTCATCAATTTTTCTTCTTTTTTTTTTGTAATTCTCCCTTTTTGCTTCTCTCTCATCTTATTCTCATCTATGTTTTTTGACTATAAACCTTTTTCCTTCTTTCCAAAATCAATTTGCATAAAATATATTAAGGTAGAAAATGAATGTCATTAATTTGGAAATAAAGAAGTCATATTAATTCATGCTCTTTATTGTTACTTTTAAATTATTTTTCTGATTTTCTTGTCAATATATATCTTTTCTAGTACTAGATACAGAGTTCTTTATCTTTAAAACATTGAGTTGAGATAAAATCTCAATGAGACAACAACAATTAAAATATGAAAAAAATCATACTTCAATAGATAAAGATCAGGATTTAAAATACTAACTTCAAAATAATGATAGCATAGTTATTTCCAAGTATGAATCGAAATAATGGAGAAAAAAATCAGTTCTATAAATGTGTTCTTTTTAATGAATTAAAAGTATCATAGCAAAAGCCTAGAAAAGGGGGGTAGAAATAATGTTGTTATGGCTCCCAAGGAAGGGGCTTTCATGGGTGGAGCTCTATCGACCTTCAATTCAAGATTAAAGGGGTCAATGACTCTCCTCTCAGGAACTCAGTCCCGAAGCAAGGAAATGGATCCTCCGATACTCCAATATCCTAGTCACAAGCTGTAACAGGATAGCACAAATTTCGATGGGAGGCATCCTCAGCATCAGCAGAGGAAATAGCTATTTTGGGAGTAGTTTTCTCAGGTGGTTGCTTTTGAAGATGAAGAAATTAATCTATTCTGTGCCCGATGGAAAGCTTTTCTGCTTGGTAAGTTCATGGGTAGAGAATTTTCTATAGATTTTATCGAAAAAGAGATGAGAGTCAGATGAAATGTGAAAAAAAAATTTCAAGTGTACTCTCTCTCTAATGGAGTCTTATTTTTTGACCTTCCATCAGTGGAGATCCAAGGTCAATCCTAGCTAAAGGCCCTTGGTCCTTGGCTGGTCAGTTACTTACATTGGAGAGCTGGAGATCGAATTTCAATCCTAGCTGGGATGATGTTCACAGCTAAGGATTTGGATTCGATTGCCAAACCTACTATGGAATTATGGGATAGGGAGAAGATTTTTAAAATTATTTCTGTTGCGGGCTCTCCTTTGTTCCTTGATGATTGGATGGAATCATCTACTAGGAAAGGATTTCCCAGATTTGTGTGTTGTTGGATGCTAGGAAGGCTGTGTGCCTAGGAACCAAGATTAGGATGAAGAATAACCTCTTATGCCAGCAAATCAGCTATGAAAAGCTGCCAGACTTGTGCTTGTGGGCTTTTGGGAAGGACCTTGGAATTTTGCAATTGTGCAGTTGGTTCTTGGATCGTGTGGCCATGATGCCGTCAATCCGGAAGAATTCAAGGAGGTTGCCCAAATCCCTAACACTGGTACTGTTGGTGAAATAGCCTTCTGAAGCTTGGTCTACTCCTAAAAAGACTTTTAAAAAGTCTCCTCCTAAATCCTCACCCAATATCCTAAAAAAAAGCTCAAACTAGTGAATTGGATATCAATTTGCCCTATTGCAATCTAATACTTCAAATGAGTCTTCAGAACCTCCGGGCATGGATATTGTAGTAGCCTCACCTACTTCATCTACTTTATGGGTCCTGAAGGATAAGTGTAAAAGATCCCCTACTAAAGTACCACCAGCTAATCGATCTTCTAAGTCAATCTCTCCCCCAACTTCTAAAGTTATAATCCTTGAAGAGCCAACTGCTAGAGAGGAGGAGAGTTGACTGCAATTATCCAATGCTCTAGTTCCACCACTGAGGGGCACTCGTAAGAAAATTTGGAGACCAGTGGGCATGGTTAACATGCATGTAGTCAATCACCAAGATAAGACAATGCCTAGCACTTCATGTACATCTCCTTCTAATCCAACATCAGGTAAACTTCACTTTCCCTTGATGCTTCTTCATGTTTCAATCAACTTCGATTTACTTTACAAAACCTCTCTGGAGGTTGTTTGTCTGTGGAAGACTTTTTGAGAATACACCATGTGTGACCAAAGGGAGTTCAGAGCTCTACACCAAGAAGATCCTTATATGGAACTGTAGGGGTGCTACTAAGCCCCATTCATTACCTATTCTAAAATGTTTATTGCCCAATATAGGCATGATATTTGTTGTTTTCTATAGACACGTCTGTCTGATCATGAGAAAGGGAGGGTGCAAAAGATGTTAGGATCTGTCCGGAATCTATACATGATTTCAGCTATTGGGCTCTCTCGTGGTATTCTAATTGCCTGACATAAAAGAGTCGGTAATGTTAATTTTACTCACACTAACCAACAAGTTGCTTTTGGTATTATCTCTGATGCTCAGCATCCTCCTTGGGTTTTGGGAGTTGTGTATGCTAGTACTTGTGGATTGGAGGCGGATTTTATGGCAGCAAGTGGAAGCGATCCTATCCATGGGATTGTCCTTGATGCTAGCTGGTGATTTTAATTGTATAGTCAACCCTGAAGATAAAAAAGGTGGAAAGCCATTTTATATGGATCGAGATACCAGGGAGTTTAGAGATTTCTTGTGGAGATCTAGTCTTATTGATCTGAGGTATCAAAGTCCTAGCTTTACTTGGTATAATAATCGTCTTAAGTTGGCTAGAGTTTGGGAAAGAATCGATCGTTCTTTGCATCTCACTTATGGTTAAAATATTTTGAGGATGCTACTGTTTCCTATCTTGCTAGATTCGCCTTTGATCATTATCCTCTTTTAATTTCCTTGACTAGTGGGATTGTTCATAACTCCCCACCTTTCATTTTAAGAAATTTTGGCTTCAATATCAGGGTCTTTGTGAAGTGGTCACCAGCGCTTGGCATTGCACTGAAAACTACTCTCCTAGTGTTAGACTTATAAAGTTATTGTCTAATACTAGGAAGGCCATCATGAGATGGAAGTCTCATATTGGGAACATTTTTACAAAGGGGCAGCAATTATATGATCAAATTTATCATCTTCAATTATTGGAATCTCAAAGTCAAAGTCTCACTGCAGATCAACACTTTCAACTTCTATATCTTCTCTAATCCTATAATCAGAATCTTCATCTTCAAGAAATTTTATGAAAACGAAAATCTAGAATATCTTGATTGAAGGAAGGTGATGCTAATATCTCCTTTTTCCATCGTTCCACAATTCTTAGAACAAAGGGTAATCGGATTTCAATGCTTGATAATGCCCAAGGTGAAGAGGTGCATGACATTCATGAAATCACTGATCTGCTCCTCACACATTTTCATGATCGATGGACAGTTCAACATGATTTAGAGGACTTTGATATTCCAATTCTCTCATCTATTGTTTCTGAAGCTCTAAATGCCCAATTAACTAAAATAATCACCATGGAAGGACTAGAGAAAGTTGTGTGGAGTCTAAAGGCTGACATAGCTCTGAACCCGATGGCTTTTCTGCTATGTTTTATCAGTATTTTTGGGATATTATTAAAGGTGATGTTTTTCAAGTCATTCATTATTTTTTTACTAAGGCTATGATGCCAGATGCTTGGAAAAAAACCTATATTACTTTGCTGCTCAAGAAGCAAATCCTATTCAAATCTCTGACTTTAGGCTAATCATTTATGTAACACTGCTTACAAAATAGTTACTAAAGTCTTGGCTAATCGAATCAAACATTTGCTGCCCACCATTATATCATCTGAGCAAGGTGCATTTATCCAAGGCCAAAATATTACTGATAATATCCTTTTGGCCCAAGAAATATTACATTCTCTTGAAAGTGCCCCTCCTTCTAGGGGATTGGCTTCGATCAAGCTCGACATAAAAAAGGCTTTTGATTGTGTGCATTGGCCATTCCTCTTTAAGGTTTTATCTCAATTGGGAATTGAGATTTCATTCTCAATTTATAGCCTCGATCAAGGGTTGCATCCTTTCACCTCAATTTGCTATTCTTGTCAATGGCTCCCCATCTCATTGGTTTCCTACTTCTCATGGACTGAGGCAAGGCTGTCCCCTGTCTCTTTATTTGTTTATCCTTTTGTTCTGAGGTCCTATCAAAATTCTTACATTAGGTAGTGGATGTCAATTTTTAAAAGTCTATAAGGTTCCAAGGGGCAGACCTACTGTCTCGCATCTCTTTTTTGCTGATGATTGCTTGTTAGTGTCTAAAGCAAATGTACAAGATGCTGGGTGTATGAAGGCCGTTATTGATGCCTATTGCTCTACCTCTGGTCAGGCCATTAATCTTTCCAAGTCTCAAATTATGATTAGTTCTACTGTTCCTAGGAGAATCAAAAGATAGATTCATCAGCTTCTTGCTATGAATGAGGTTGCCGGCGTGTGGAACTATCCGGGGGTTTCCTTGTCTAGTAGGCCTTTAAGATCTGGGGCCTTTTTTGATTTACATAAGAAGGTAACATGGAGAATTCTAGTTGGCAATGGAAAGATCTCTCTTTGGCCAGAAGAGCTACTCTCCTCAATTTGGTCCTGACTTCCATTCCTCTTTATACATTGTCATGCATTCATATTCCGGTGGGTGTAATCAGAAAAATTGAAAGAGACTACAAAGCTTTCCTTTGGGGCCATGCTATTGATCAAGAGAGGCTTCACTTAATTGCTTGGGAGAATGTTTGCTCTCCAAAGAACCAGGAGGGTCTTGGTCTTATATCCCTTCATGATCGTTGAGATGCCTTTTTATGTAAGCAAGCAGCTGATCTCATTCTTAATCCTCACTCACTGTGGGCTAAGGTGATTACTGCCAAGTACAATTTCAACCAATCTTGGACTTTATATACTCCTCCCTATCGATGTTCCAAGATATAGAAGGAAATTACTGCTAAGGCCTTTATGTTCAAATTCAATTCTTTTGGCTCATTGACAGCGGACAATCTATTAATGTGCTTCATGATTCGTGGTTTTCTAATATGCCATGGGCACTTTGGCCCACTTTTTGGAATAACAATTACTCTATTAATGATCTCCACCTCAGTGATCTTATTTTTGCTGAAGATCAGTGGAATATGGATTTATTGCATGATATCTTTCCAACTGAAATGATGAATCACATTACTCGTATCCCTATTGCGATTGGTAACTACTCTGATCAGTTGGTATGGTATCCATCTAGATGCTCTTTTGTAACCCTCAAGGACATCCAACCTCTCATCATCACACTGTAGTTTTCTGACAGGTATTTACCCATTAACTGGATTTGGAAATTGGATGTCCCTCCTAGAGTTAAATTTTTTTGGTGGAAACTGCTATGGAACAGGCTACCTTGCAAAGTTTTTTGCATAATAGAGGGATCTTACAAGCATCTCAGATCTATTGTGATGTCTGTGGTAATATTCCTGAGGATGTTTACCATATTCTATTTCAATGCCATGTAGCTATGGATTGTTGGCAGCTTCTTAATCACTTTATTCACTCATCTGTGCCTATTTCTCTGTTAGGTTTGGTTGATTTTCTTTCAACTCCTGGGGTGGAGAAAGGTGCTAAATCTTTGATAGCAACCGTGGCCTGGCAACTTTGGATGGCTCACAATGAAAGGGTTTTTCAGCAAACCTACTTATCTTCTCTCTGTATTATCCGACGAGCGCATCTTTATATCCTGCCTGGGAATTCTTCAGCTAATGATACATACTTCGGGTGCCACTTAATGCACTGGGGAAGTCATTTACCGTCTCTCCATGGTAAGTTTCACACTTCTTCTCATTGGCTCCCTCCTCCCTTAGGCATCCTGAAAATCTATTTCGATGCTGTGGTGAATTAAGGAAAATGGCTGTGGGTTTTGTCATTCGTGATGCTCATGGAGCTTTAATTTGTGCTGGTGGAAAACTTTTCCCCTCTGCTCCAATCTCCTATGTTGAACTTCTAGCTGCGTGGGTAGGTTTACAGACTGCTATGATTCAGTTATAATCTTTGTATATCTGGTTAGAGGGTGATTCTTTATCCATTATTTTCTTTATCAATAGTGGTATTATCAACAAGTGTTCAAGCCCTCCCATCCTTCAGGATATTTTATAATGGAAAGCTAACTGCTTAACATTTTTAGCATCACATACTCATCGGCATAATAACTGTGCTGCTGATGTTGCTGCTAAGCCTGCTCTATAGGGTGATTTTTTTTTGCTCTGGAGGTGACATCTTGAACCAGACTCTCCATTTTATCTTGCAGGCTGATTGCTCTCACATCCCGGCTCTTGGTGGGCAGCATACTCCAGCAGAGGTGTTACCAGTATAGCCAATTTTCTGTTGGTCATCTATTTGGTTACACAGGTCTTCATCGTTGCCTCAGTTTATCTGTTCTGTTAGTTGTGCTATTACTTTACTTCAGTTCTGTTGCAAGGATGGTAATATTTATGTTTCTTATTTTCAATTTGTTAGTTTTAGATTGTTCTATTGTTGGTGTCATGTTGTAATGTTAAATACTCTGATCTTTTATCTAATAAAAGCTCAGTTCTTCTTTCTACCAAAAAAAAAAAAAAAGTCTAAAAAAGAAGGTCAATGTGCTTCTTGACACACACACACACTATATATAAAAAAAAAAAAATATATATATATATATAGGCCAAATGTCTTTTTCTTTAATGATCTTGAAACCTTAATATTTTTGTAGATATCCCAATGAAAAATTCTTAATTTCTACAAATTAACAGTGTGTGATTCAAGCATATATAATTTATTTGATGGATTAAAAAGTCTATATTGATAGCAGTTATTATATTAACCTTTCGTTTCCACATGAATCCAAAGCATTTTGTATGAAAAAAGTCTGCGTTGATGTGATGGAATAAAAAGTGGCTGGGAGCTGTTACTAAGACATCTATTAATCCATATTGACTATATGAATCAAATAATTATATCCATCCATACTCCTTTTTTTTTGGGGCGAGCGGGGGTAAACATCTGTCAAAAAAAAAAAGGAATACGGACAAATACCCTTTCCTTGCATCCGTATACAGCCCAATTTGTCCATATATAGCCCACATACTTATCTGCATATAGGTAGTATCCTTAATCAACTAGTTATATTCGTTCATATCTTTTTTTTTTTTTTCAATAAACATCTATAAAAAGAAGAAGAAGAAGAAGATATGCCGAAGTATCCCTTTCTTTCATCTATATACAATCCAAATATTCATCTGTATATAGTGCAAATACTTATCCAGGAAGGATCCTTGATCAAAAAGTTATATTTATCCGTATCTTTTTTTGGGTAAATGTCCATCAAAAAAAAAAAGGATGGATGAATATCCTTTCCTTTCGTCGATAAACAACCTAAATATTCATCCATATATAGTCCTAGCAGATTCAGGAAGAATGAAGATCTTATCAATGGATGAAATGGGATAGATGTCTCCATATTCATAGGATAAAAAGATTTGGAGATGAGAAAGACTTGATGAAGAAAAAAGAGGATACAAACGGTCTCTCTTTGTAGATAGTCTTTTTTGATACATGAATTTTTTTTTATTATTTTTTTTAACTTGTGGGATTGGTAGGCTCGATAAGTCATATTTCTATTTGACATCTAAGTTTCTATTTTTTTTTGACACGATGGAGCACTCATACATGTCTAGTATGAGTTTCCTCTCAGAGATGAGGGGAAAGAAAAATATGGCATGGTGCCTGCCCCATATAATGGTTCATGTGATTTTTATTTGCAATTATTGGAAGATGGAGTGGGGAGGATATTTAGTGCTAGTTATTGGAACTCCTGGAGAAGTTGAAGCTGGATGTGGACAGCTATTGGCATTGGAAGTAGGCAATTACCATATTGCTTGCTATGTAAATAATGGGATGCAATCCAAAGAAAAATCCCTTTGACCAGTTAAATAGTTTATTGTTATCTTTATCTTTAGTTTATCATAATTTTTTTTTAAATTTTCTTTTTTTAATTATCCCATTCTACTTTAGTTTGTTGATAGATGCAGCAAAGAAAACGTAACCCCAACTACATCCTACCTTCTTCTTTTTCTAATAGATGATATAGTGGTAGTGGAAGTTCTTGAAAGTCATTATATTAGTGCCCATGCTATAAACATTTTATCCTATTTTCTTTTGAGCTATTGATGCCAGTAGGATACCTACACGCTCATACAAACTTGCTAAGGGATACTCGCATCATCCAGTTCCCACCTAACGGAGGATTCCACGGCTAGTAGGGACAGATGCAACATGTGTCCTAGCTATGAGGGCCATATATTTCTTGGATAGCAAAAAAAAAAGCATTTGGATAGAAAATTTTATTTTGAAATAGGTTGAACCGAAAAGACTTAACTACCAAGCTAATAGTTGAAACACATAAACTCATTGTAAATAAATACATTATATTGCAAGTCTAGTTATTGTAGGCAAGTTATGGCATTTCCATAATTAGTTCTTTCCATAAAAAATGAATCCGTTTTCTTTTTGTTAGAAAATGAAAGAAAAGAAAATATACTTGATCATATCCTTTGATATTTTTGAAACTTTATTATTTTGGAATAAATAATATACAAGGGAATAATTAAAATACTGGTAAATTTGGTATATTTTTACAATATGTAATATTTTGTATAATTTTTAAGAAAAAAATAGATGGCTTATGATTATTTTTCATTTATGTTACAATTAAAGAGCAATGTAGAATATTGATCCATACGATTTAGTGGTACTTAAAATAAATATTTTCTAAAATAATCTAGACCAAGTGATTCACCTAATAGTTGTAGCAGTGACAAACCACTTGGTCAAGTTGGTTTGTGATCTAGGTTTAAAAAGTATGACAATTAAAGCAATAATATAAGATTGAGTTTTTCATTCCTTGAAATTTTTTGTCTGACTCCAATGATATTAGTTGAACTTATAAGGTGATTCATTAAAGAAGGACAATTGTGATGGATCAATTATTATATTACTTTTTTTTCTAGATGTAAGATGAGTCGGATTAGGATATTGGCCGGGCCAATGGTTAGCCTGCCAATGATTCGAACCAAAAAAAGCAAAGAGATGGAAGCAGGTCCTACTACCTTAAACCTTCTAAAACTTTTGCTACTTTGATACTATCTAGTTGGAGGGTGGTAAAAATCAACTAAACTAATTGAAATGAAGAATACTATTGATTAAAAATAGGAGAGAGAAATAGAAAAATGTAGTAATGATTTGCGAGGATGGACCTCTTTCCATCGTTACAACTTGGATTTATAGACCTCCCTGACTGATAAAAAAAAAAAAAAAATCTAATTATTAACTTGCAATTTGTCTATGCAACATTCCAACACTTCTGGATAGTTGTCATTTCTGATTTAACTACCAACTATTATACATCTTGAGCTTTCGTAATTGTCCATCAAACTTTGGATTTAGACTTTATTTCAAGCATTTTATCCTAGGCCAATGGCCTTCCCCTCTTGATCTAATATTTCTATGCTCGGTTTGCACTCCAATATAAGCTTGAATCTTAGTACTCGGCTTGCCACCTAGTAATTTGGCTTCAATTAGCGGCCTCCGGACCCAGCTTGTTAAGTCAAATCCTAATGCTTGGCCGATCCTTTGTCCCTTAATGCTTGGTCTGCTGCGATTGCCAAGGGTGAGCCCCTCTTTCATTATAACTTAGCTTTACTCTGATATTCCCATCTGGCCGTTACTTAATTGGCCTTTGGAGTTCTACCATCAGTTAGGATAGGCCTTCTACAAACACATCGATATTTTGTTTTCATGAAAAAAATTTTTATGTTCCATGATGGCAAATAAATTTCACTTGTAGATCCTATATTAGTTATCAATGGATTATAAGATGGATCCCATCAAAGAAAAATATATTTATGCATCTTTTTCAATTCCTGAATTAAATTAATCCTATAAGAAATCTATTTTTTTTTTGCATTTCTTTTAATTGTGTATTGTCTTATTAGGTTTGATAGATGAAGTGTTGAAAGGAATGTATGCTCTTTTTTTTTTTGGTTGGACAAGGATCTATCATAGAATAACTAAGAACTAATAAACTAATATGGAATTTGTAAATAATTTTCTACTTACCATCATCGTGCCATAAAAAAAAAAAAAAAAAAAATCATTGAAAGAAATAATTGATCTCCCTTATTGTTTTCTTGTTTAAAGAAGCCACCTTGTAGCCAAATTGCATATAAATTCAATTGAAAAAGGAGCAACAGTTAATTGCTGCAACAATTATTTCTTAAAAATCAAACAAGACAAAGTTATTAAATTCAAAACAAGGGATCTACTGACGTAGGATAAACAAGAAGAAGAGGAGAGAGAGAATAAGAAAAAGAAGAGGAGGAGGAAAGAGGAGGAGAAGAATAATGCAGAGCGCGGGGATGGTCCATTGTTCTCAAATCTCAATAATGCCAAACTTGTATTTTTAATTATATAGCAATGGGTTTATATGTACCCAAAATTATAATAAAAATTTATATAAAAATAAAATACTAGAGTCATCATAAAATTTTAGTCCTACAGTCTAAATAAAAAATTAATTTTTTATTTACATCTAATAGATGTACATCTAAATTTTTTATAGAATAGTTCACCAACATTACCTACCCAAGATATAGGGTTGCTAGGTCACTGGTACAATCACCAAGCCACTCAGATGACCTCTAAATTAACATAAACTATAAAAATAAATATTTAAAACCTTAGAATATATTAAATCTCATGGATTTATACATTACTCTTGAATTGCGGCATAAGTGTAAAGTATTGATGAATCATATATATTTAAAACAATATAAAAGTTAATAAATTAGAGAACATTATGTAGAATTTATTGATTATTTTTAATATTTTAAATTGTAAAATTTTTAAAATATCCAAAAGAATAAAATATAGTCTATTTTGATATTGCAGTATCATAAATTGTCATAAATAAATTTATTTAAGGACACATAACAAATATGTAAATAGTAGTTAGTAGTGAAATTATGTTGAGTTAAAAGTTCCACTATATTTTAATATGGAAGTTTTATTAAAATTTTAAAACTGATTTGTAATGTAAAATGTTGGCTGGTGGGGTCTATTATCTTCTTGGAAAGGTAGACATATGCTAAGATCTGTGATCGCTAGTAGTTATGAGATTTGAATTTTTTTTTGAGAATTGGTAAATTTTTTATTTACCCTTGAACAGAGAAGGGTTAAGGAGTAAATAATGACAAATTATCTTTTTAGCCTTAGTGAAAATATGTAGTTATTATGAAAAAAAATGTGGGATAAAGCATCATTTAAACTAAATGCAAATAAGATAAAATTTGCTGAGATTCATTGCCAAGTCTCCAAGCCAATTAGGAATCCATTTTAGTTAGTCATTAATTTTAATGACTTTAAGATTTTATTCTTGTGTTATTTTATTTAATTATTTTCTTTTAAAAGTTGTTAGAATTTATATCCTAGTGGATCCAATTTATTTATTAGTGAAGATAGAAGTCAAATCCCCACCCACATGGTGCTCTATTTAAAGAAACCTTTAGTATCTCCTTAATATATAAAAAATCACTTAGAGAACTGTATGGAAGATTGCATAAGAAGAAAGAGAGGAAAGAGATTATTTATACATATGGAGACTCTCATGTGAAGACCTTTATGAGGTTTTGATCTTTATTTTTTTTGAATAATTTATTTTCTCTCTTAATTTTTTCCTTCTATAGTTATTTTTTTCTCATGATTCGCTGTATATATATTTTTTTCTTATTTGATATTTATTTTATATCTTGGGTTGGTACAATCGATCTTCTCTATATAGCATGCAGTTCTATATGATATCAGAGCTAAGGTCTCAAGATTGGTGGCCTATGTGTTTGTAGTTTTACATGGTATCATATTGAGATTTATTGTCAAGTTCCAATCCAATTAGAATTTTATTTTTTATTTGATCATTAGTTTTATAGACTTTAGAATTCTACTTCTAGAGTTCTTTTATTTAATTATTTTCTTTAAGATTGTTAGAATTTGTGTCCTCATGGGTCTTTAGTTTGTAAGTCAAGATAGGAGTCAAACTCCTATCCATATGCTATTCTATTTAAAGGGACCTTTGGTATCTTCTTACTATGTGTGGAATTATGTGGAACCATGAAAACCATGTAGAAGATTGTGGTGAGAAAGAGAGAGATGAAAGATTATTTATGCGTATGGAGATTCTTTGGTGAGATATCTTTGTAAGATTTTGATCTTTATTCTTCTTTGAATATTTTTTTTATTTTTTATTTTTTCATAATTTTTTCTCACGATTCTCTACAAATATTTTTTTTGATTTTTTATTTGGTGTTTGTTTTGGATCTTGGGCTAGTACTGTCGATCTACTATATATAGCGTGTCATTCTACATGGTATTAGAGCTAAGAATTTTAAATTTATGGCTCATCTATTTGGGGCTTTATATGATATCAAGCTAAGAATTTGAGATTCATAGCACGTCTATTCATGGCTTTATATGGTATCATAGTGAAGGTTTTTTGACTGGTGACTCATATGTTTGTGGCTCTATATGGTATTAAAGCCCTAGGCTTGGAGAATGGTTAAACAATTTGTGGCTTCGATCAGATTTATTAAGAGCACTATTTTTTGGAACAGCGACTTGATTATTAGTGGTTCCTATGTTTTAGCTTGACATGGTTGAAAAACTTTCAAAAATTTGTTATGCGGTGGTGCAAGCATTTGAATTCTTATTTGATGATTCAAAGGGTAAAATATTATGGCCGCTGCTATTATTATCTCTATCAATGGGTTTAGCTATGAGCATACCAACATCAATAAGGCTTTTTTTAGTACTACCACTACTCTTTGTAAGTTGAACAATACATGTTATACATATTGAAAGCTCTTATCAAGTCTTATTTGACATGCCAAAATTTATGAAATATTTTGGATGAGCCAGTGATGATGCCAACAGATGAGATTAGGGGAAGAAAATAAATTTTAAAATTCCAAAAGGTAATGTAGATTCTTTAAATTTTAGTTGATAAAAAAAGTTATCTTCATATTTAGGATGCAAAGGAGCTAAAGAAAGTATAGGATATTCTTGCTGCTGCCTACTCAAATTTTGGCAATGTGCGAAATAATAAAGAAAAATTACCTGAAAAGTAGATTTTGGTTTCAGATTTTTTCAAAAATTTTAAAGAGGAACAAAATTGGTTTAAAGGTAAAGATTTGAAATGGGAGGAAGCTTGATTAGTTAGAGATTGAAGCAACTTCTGAAGGCTTAGAGCATAATAAGGTATATCAGCTTAAGGATCAAGCAAATCCAAAAAAGAATCTTGACAGGAGAAGCTTGATCAAATGGCTACTATATCAAGTTCAAAAAAGATCGTGATTGAAGAATCGCTAATTTTGAAATTGCTCAAGAAGAGTTGGAGAATGCTACAATAGATTCAATTATGGAGATCTATATTGAAAAATCAAATCATGCAGTAGAGTTCTATATTGAAGCTATCCAACATCTAGATGTTTCTTATGGAGATTTAGTCATCTATATAAATGATCTACTGGTTGATCTTAAAATAGCTTCGGAGATCAAGAAATAAGAAGATATACTTGATGGAGATAATTCTCGCTATGTCTTAGTACTGATTGATTTTGAAGCTACTCTAAAATCAGAGCTATTAGAAGACTATACATGAGGAGTTGATTTCATATTCAGAAGAAGCCAACTATGTACAAATACTTGAAGAAACACAGTGAGGATATGTGGATATGATCAAATTTTTAGTTTTGATTTTATTTGTGTGCAAGTAATGGCTGATGCTCATGGTTATTGCAACTGACAATTTGATATTTGTTGGATGAGCTAGATACTTGAAGGAGTCTCGGCACTATAATTGTAGAGTCAATATGGAGAGAAAATACTACATGACATCATCATCTTTGACGTATATATTGAAGAGGATGAGCCAGCGGAGGAATTATTGATCGAGCCAATAAAGGAGTTTCACTATTCAATTGTTGGTTGGACAAGTTGCTACTTATTGCTGTTACTATGGCAATGATGGTGCTTCATGACATCGATAATTTCAGCATTGTCGGTGTAGATTTTGTAATAAGGGGAGTGTTGAGATTTATTACCAAGTCCCAATCTAATTAGGATTTCATTATTTGGTTGGTCATTAATTTTAATGACTTTAAGATTCTATTACTAGTATTATTTTATTTAATTATTTTCTTCTAGAGATTGTTAGAATTTATGTTTCAGTGGGTCTTTGATTTGTGAGTCAAGATAAGAGTCAAACTCTTACTCATATGATGCCCTATTTAAAAGGACTTTTGGTGTTTCCTTAATATATTGAAAACTGTGTGGAACCATGTAGAAGATTATGATGGCAAGAAAGAGAGAGAGAGATTATTTGTGCATGTGGAGATTTTTTTATGAGATATTTTTGTGCGGTTTTGGTCTTTATTCTTTCTTGAATAATTTATTTTTCTCTCTCAATTTTTTTCTTCCATAATTTTCTTTTATGATTTTTTGTATTTTTTTTGTTTAATACTTATTTTGGATCTTGGGTTGACATGATCGATCTACTTCGTATAGCATGCCGTTCTATAGAATATTTTATTTTAAATTTTTTTCATCAAAGTTTGTGATTGAAATAGCCTGAGTTCTTCTTCACAAATATCTATGAAAATAAATACAATTAGGTAGTAAGTCCACATATATCTCTATATATTTATCTTTCTATTTTCCATATCCATAAGAAATCTCTATCCATCTCATATCCACATCCTCAATCAATTATACTCTTCTTAAAACTAAAAATAAATAAAATTATCTATATTTTTCATTGGATCCATATATCCTCTCTCTCTCTCTCTCTTATTTTTATTTTTTGAATTCTTTTTTACTAATTTATCTTTTTAACCTATATTGTATGTTTTTATTATCATAGTCCAATGAGGCTGGAGTTTAATATAATCTTGAAATTTTTTCATGACCTTATGGAATAAAAAGTTATGTTGAGTTATAGTATGTCTCTTATCTCACAAATAGTTCTCCATTTTATTGCTATGCTAGCAAGTAAACCATGTTGCATAGTG
Organism: Elaeis guineensis; assembly: GCF_000442705.2. Classification (NCBI taxonomy): domain Eukaryota; kingdom Viridiplantae; phylum Streptophyta; class Magnoliopsida; order Arecales; family Arecaceae; genus Elaeis; species Elaeis guineensis. The sequence continues at coordinate 90,881,930 of NC_025993.2, read as the reverse complement.
TGAACTTTACTTAAATGATGATAAAAATAATTAATAAAATATAATAATAATAATAATTAATATTTTTTTAGGATATATTTTTTTTCTAAAATATTATTTTGGTCACCTGAAGGAGATTGAGGGAGATCGAAAGGGAGCATCGATGCTGGTAATAATAGAGAGGAAGATGATAGCAGAGATCGATGGGACGTGGCATCGAGGAGAGCGGGATGAAGAGTCCAAAGCCTCCCACCCAATCGAGACTCTTGAAAATAGAAAAGTCAGAGGAAAACATAGAAAAAATCAACAAAAATAAAAAAAATGAAAAAAATTAAAAAGGAAGACATTTTGCCGCATAGATTGTTCAATTTTTTTTCTTTTACCCTTCTATTTTTTTCATTTCTTTCTCTTTTTTAGAGATCTATGGGAAGGAAAGCACCTGAAGGAGATTGAAAGGGAGGGCCAATACTGGTGATGATGCGAAGGAAGGCGATGGCGGAGATCGATGGGAGGTGGTGTTGAGGAGGGGGGTGAAAAGTTCAAAGCCTCCCACCCGATTGAGACTCTTGAGAATGGATAAATAGAGGAAAAAATCAAAGGGGAAGCATAGGAAAAATCAACGAAAGCAAAGAAAAGGTGGAAAAATTAAAACGGAAGGCCTTTTTCTGCATAGATTGTTCAATTTTTTTATTTTTTATTTTTTTTTTTAATTTCTCTCTCTTTGTCGGAGATTTATGGGAAGAAAAGCACCTAAGGGAGATCGGAAGGTAGGTCTGGTGATGATGGGGAGGAAGGTAATGGCAAAAATCGATGGGAGGTAGCATCGAGAAGATCGAAAAGGAGACGAACATTCATGAGCGTTCGGAAAGATTTCAAAGAGCTCGGGAATGATTCAAAGGAAAGAAAAAGGGAAAAAAAATATTGTGGGGAAAGCAAAAAAAAAAAAAAAATCATGGAGAATTCGGAGCTCGACACGTGGCATATTGGGAGAGCTCTAAACTTTCTTTTAATATATAGGTAAGATTGTTGTGACCCATCCATCATGATTGTACTGAGCTGATTAACAAAAAAAGGAAAAAGGTGCATTGAGCTGAAAGAATTTGATGGGGAAACCATAATGAACCAGCTACCCATTTTTCTTGCCTACACTACTTACCTTCTGTGTTCGAACCATCTAACCATTACTCTTCTTTCTATTATGCATTTTTTTTCCTTATATTATTTGTCAAAATCTCAATATCGTCCTAGATTTCTTTGGCATCCTGCACTCCTAACTTGGTCCCACGACCTACTATCAGCCATAAATTTGATATGCATTGGTAGTTGATGGTGACTGCAAAATTTTATACTACCAATATCTTGGAGCTATTTCTCTTCGTATTGTTAGTGCTGTTTGCTTTAATAGTGGCACTACTTTGGCTGGTCAAGCCTTGGCATTTCCGGACAATAAGATATAACACTTCAGCATCCAAACATCCAAACGTATATCTACAGTAAAATCAATCAATCAAACAACTCATCTAGATGCATAAAACAAATTTCATCAAAATAAAAGCCATAAAAATGACAATAAAAAAGACAAGAAAAAAAAAGGGATCCTCATATTTAAGCAATTTCATATAAACTTCTTAAATAGAAACTAGTGATGCACCAAAATAATGCTTTCTAAAAAACCTATCTGTATTACCTCAAATAAAAATTGCTTTTTCGAGGAGGAGACGAAGTTCCTGGAGAACAGGGTTTCGTTTCACACACAACGTTTGAACTCTGATAACGGCTAGTTCGCCGAGGACATATCCGTAATAGGTTCATATATCGGTGGCGTTTACATTTCTAGTTTTAGATATAAAATAAATCAACTACAAGGAAGAACGTACGGAGACGTCTCACCGGCTACATCCGGTCTCTTACCCTCTCCGACCGACAATTCCCGTAGCTTGCTTCAAGTAACCAACACCTCGCTAGCTCAGTCCCATTTATCGGTCTCTAATTCCCATCTGAGGGACTTATCGCCCGTTTCCCTCGTCTGGCTCACGCCGGCGCTCCGCCTCCAGATCCAAAGCCTTTTGAGGCCTCCTAGGGTTTCCCTTCATCGATCCGCGCGTCGCCGAGGAGATCTTGAGCTTATCCGTGGTGTTGGCGGGATAGAAGTGGTTCCGAGGGTTGTGGAAGCGTTGGCTGGCCGAGAGTCGGTGGAGGTGGGGTTTGTTTGGACCCTCCTTTCTGATTTCGGCAATGCCGTGTGGAATCTCTGCTCTTTCTAGGGTTTTTCCGATGGATGTGAGCGATGGGGGGTGGTGGAGCTCCTGCAAACCCTAGGTTGAGCTCGAGTCGTGGATTGCTTTGTGGGAACGATTTATAGGGTTCGTCTTAGCTGATTTGAGTGGTGGTTGGCAGCCAGAGCTGTCGATTGTCTTCTTGGATGAGTTAATGATGGAAAAGCCTTGAGCTTTTCTTGTTTTTTTGGGTTTTGGATAGGACGAAGCGGAGGAATTTGGTAAAACTTGGAAGATTTTGGGATCACGGAGTAGTACTTTTGATGTCGGGACCGCCAAAAGTCCGGTCAATCAATGTGGCTGATCTTGAATCGAGGCCGGTGCTGGTGCCGGCCGGGAACAAAGCCAGGTCGGTGGCCACAGCACGAAAGCCGGCTTCAAAGCCTTTTAGGAAAGTAGAGAGAACAGAGGTCACGGCACCTGAGGGAAAGAGGGAATCGAAACAGAGTACAGATCTGTCTCCTTTATCTCTAAGTGCTCCTTCAGTGTTGGGGAGGCATGAGCTGCTGTTGCACTCGAACCTGTCGCTCAACGCTTCTTGCTCCTCCGATGCATCGACTGATTCTTCTTGCAGCAGAGCATCCACTGGGCGAAATGTAAGGGCGAGCTTGACGAGCCAGCGGAGGCCAAGCACTCCAAGGCCTGAGAAGATCACGGCAAAGGTGGAAAAAATCTTCCTGGATGATTCCTCTGTAGGTCTGCAGGAGCTCTTACATGTAAAGAAGAAGTGTGCTTGGGTGACGCCAAATATGGGTATGGTTTCTTTGTTTACCAGCTCTTGGGATATGACTTGTTACTGTTAGGTTGATGCTAATGCTCTGTTTTTTTTTTTCCAAAAAAATACAATTTTATTTGAGGACTATGTTTTCTTACATGTATTTATTGCCGAAAGAGTCTGAGCCAGTGATAACTAATCGTTTCATGAATGCTTTGTCCGCTTTGTTTTTACTAGCAGAATAAGGCTTTATGCCGGAATGGTCAATTCATGTATGTGCTAAATAAAGAAGTATGAAGCTACTCTTGGATTAGTTGTATCATCAAACTAGGAGCCTATTCCACGTAGCAGAATGCTAGAGTTTGAAGTTTTTTTGCATAGTAGTGTTTTGGTGCCAAATTCTTATTTTTGTTTTTAAATTCAGGGTGCTTCTGGTCCCTATTATTTTTTTACCATTTTCACCCAATTGATTGAATATTATTGATGAAACCTTGGATGTCCTCTTCATTATATTTGATCGGAAGGCTTCAAATTTCCCTTTTCCCATCTTTAGCTTGCCAAGTGCCTTGTAATGGTTAACTTTTTTATTTGTTTCCATCTTTTTTGAAGGTCACTCTTTATGTTTAACTAATTTGCTAATCCTGAGTCAGTTGGAACCTTACATTTGGATAAAGGATCATTCCTCAGAAACTTTTGTGCATCCCATTGCTTGATTGTAATTGCTATCTTTCTTAACCCTTTCTCTTATTAATGCAGTAACTGCATTTGAAACCTACGTTGTAACTAGTGTATTGACCACAGATTTCCATGTCATCCACCTCTTCTGCTCCAAGGCCTCATTACCTTTTTGGGTTCCATAACTGCAATGCCGTGGTGGGCTCCTGCAAATCCTAGTTGAGCTGTAGTCTTGGATTGTTTAATCTGAGCAATATCTAGGGTTTGTAGGAGCTGATTTTAGTGGTATTGGCAACTAGAGCTGTTGTCTCTGTTCTGTATGCATTCATGATGGAAAAGCCTGGAGTTTTTCTTTGTGATTTTACAGATTTTTGGTAGGCTATATATCTGGATCAATCCAGTTGATTCATTTCAGCATTCTATTGCAACTTAAAATCTTTTCTCATGCATGCATGTTCTTAATTCCATTCCTCATGTTTAGTGTTCCCTTGACGCATCAATGGATTTGTTAGGTGAATTCATTTGTCTTGCATTTTAGCCAACTTATATATATATTATATATATATATATATATAGGTTTCTTATATGTTTACTCTGCTTAGTCATTACTGTTCCAATACTAATACTTGGTATTAAAACTAGACATTTTAGCCAAATTATATATATATATAGGTTTCTTATCTTTTTTCTCTACTTAGTCATTACTGTTCCAATACCAATACTTCGTATTAAAACTTTACGTCCACTGATCCACTGATCTTCCCAGTCTTGAGATTTGCTGCAATTTCAAGACACCTTCACATATTAGATACTCGTGTCTCAGTCCTATCTAGATTGCTTCATTGTTTTAAATACTTGGAATGATTAGCTTTGCCTTGTGGGAATATCTCCCAGCTGCCTTGGAATTATTGCCAAATTCTGCTTGTGGTGCTTCATCATTGCTCCTTATTTTGAGTTGCCGATGTAATGTGTCATTAGTTACTTCAGCTGCTAGCTCCTTTTTGTGCTAATTGACTATTCTAGTTTCACCTTCTGCTAACATTGTTAGCTTATATTTTCTTCACCTCTAAGTTTGCTTGGTTGGAAACCTGCTTTTTTACTTGTGTCACCTTTAGTTAAAGGTGTTAAATGATCTGAAAATTTCGAACTCAGTTTTAAAAAAGCTTGGTTTAAGCTGGATTTGAAGGTAAACAAACCAAGCCTGAACCAGCAATTCAGCTCGAAGCTAATTTCAAGCCTAGACAAAAATAGACCGACTTGATTGGCTTGGGCTTGATTACCTTGAAAATAAATAAATATATGCACAAGCATGCCCGCATGCACACGCACACACATATGTATATGTGTGCATATATGAAGTTCAAACAATCTAGTGGTCCATGGTATTAAGATTATTTCAAGCTTGAATGTTTGTTGAGTTTTTGAATCCATTAAATGTTAGTTTAGATCTGAACCAAGCTTGAATCACGCATGAATGTAGATTTGTTCAAGTTTGAATTGATTTCTAGCTTGATTTACAACCTTCAAGCTGATCAATTAGGCTCGTCTTCGGCTCAATTTGAATTGAAATAGTGGTAAACAAATCAAGCTTAATCTCAACTTTCAAGCTTGAAATCAATTTCAAAAAGCTTTACCAGACCCAGGCTTGGTGATGCTTGGCTCATTTACATGCCTACCTTCACTGCTTATGCCCTACACGACCTTAGATTTTGCACTGCAGCTTCATCGATGCTTCTCTTCAACACTGAAAGCACTTGAAGTACTCATAAAGCTTTTACTAATAAATAATATCATTAAATGCCATTTGACTTGTAGTTCTTGATCTGCTACAACAGATCCAGCTTATGCTGCTTTCCATGATGAAGAATGGGGAGTTCCTGTCCATGATGATAAGTATGCATTCCCAACCTTCACTCGTTCTTTCCTTTAAAGAGCTCAAGGTTCTTTGTCCTACAAAAACTGCAAATTAACAGGGTTCTAGGGTATCTGTTTTTTCTTAACAATGTACAGGAAATTGTTTGAGCTACTTGTACTGTCAGGTGCATTGGCTGAACTTACATGGCCAGCAATTCTCAGCAAACGACATATTTTCAGGTAAATCTTATTAGCCATGAGACTTCATGGAAATATCAAATGCAAATAATAATATCCCATGTTGCTTCTCTTAGGGAAGTTTTCATGGATTTTGACCCCATCTCAGTCTCCAAATTGAACGAGAAAAAAACTGTAGCAACAGGAAGTGCTGCCAGCTCCCTTTTATCGGAACCAAAGCTACGAGCAATCATTGAGAATGCACGCCAAATACTCAAGGTCATTTCCTTTCTCTTGTAGATGGCTTCAGTTAAGTGCTTTTATTTGTGTACCTGGAATTGTTTTCCAATAAGGTCCTCATTACAGCCATGATAACCATCTCTGAATGCAATGTTGTTGGTTCTGGAGAGCCATCCACGTATCTTCACCCGATGGCTATGATATTTGAAGGGCTCCTGATTTTCTTTGATTCTAGTCTGAGTTGTATTCCATTTATTGGGAAACCAATCAGTAAAACCACTCATGAACCTTTTTCTTTTGGTACACCTGTCATTTCGACTTTGATATTACATTGATGCAGATCATAGATGAGTTTGGATCATTCGATAGATACTGCTGGAGCTTCGTGAACCACAAGCCCATCATCAGCAGATTCCGCTACCCACGTCAGGTTCCTGTCAAAACCCCTAAAGCTGATGTGATCAGCAAAGACTTGGTTCGAAGGGGATTTCGCAGCGTGGGGCCAACGGTCGTCTACTCCTTCATGCAGGCTGCAGGGCTAACAAATGACCACCTTATCAGCTGCTTTCGGTTTGAAGAGTGTATAGTTGCTGGATCATTAGGCAGGGACGAAGGGAATGAAATCAATGCTAAGGCTAAAAGTGCGGTGGAAAAGAAGACAAATACATGCTAGGAGATGGTAGGCAGTAATTTGGATCTGTCAATATCCATGGACGCGCCTAGCAATTCAAGCAGTTTTTTGGGGATGGGTGGGGACTTTTGCCTGTATACCACTGAATACTGCTGGATTACCTTGGAAAAAGAAGTGGCAGCCCTGTGTGTATAAAATATATTTTTGATATTTATGCATGTTGCTTTGTTGATTTTTTACCGGAGGCAGAGAAAAGACAAATTATACCTTACACCATGAGCACCATACAGTGCACCATGCCAATCACAAGTATTAGTTTTTGTGGGGCTTACTCATCATGGATTGCCGCTCCATTCATCTTGTTGCATTTGCTCTTATGGCGTGCTGCTCGCATGGTGATATGGTGTAGGATATAATTTCTCTTGAGAAAGGGATCTTCAATATTTCTCACCGCTCATTGCTTTAGTTTGATAATTTGGGAGAGTTTATTGTTTCCCTTTTGGGCAGAAGGTGAGCCTCCAGTTCAGTCGGCTAGGATTTGCAGTTCATGCTGTATATCATGTTTCTATGCAGGGTCCTTTGGCTTTGGATTTCCCTATCAATGGTAAGGGACACAAACACTGGTGGTCCTATAGATTGCCAAAATATTATCGCCACAAGTTTAGATGTTTCATTCAGGTGAGGATGGCATGTATTCCATGCATATGTACAGGAACGCAAGGGAACTCTAATTACAAAGACAATTATATATATATATATAAAAAAAAAAAAAAAAAAAAAATATATATATATAATATATATATATCTCAATATTCCAGTACCAACAACAATTAATGAGAGAATCTTTGTTTCTGGTCTACTTGGCTTTGTAGTTAACAGCACTTGACCGATGGCCATTGGCCAGCTTTACTCTCCTTGATTTCCTGTTATAATTTAATATGCAAAATAATGTAAATGCGCTAACCTGCATTACTATTTAAATGATGGTAACTTAGTATTTGATTTCTTTGTCCTTGAGCAAAAACCTGTGCAAAGGCTTTTAGTGAGTGATGGAACGTTTTGATTGTCTGTTTATCGAGATTGCCGTCAAGCTATACAGTGTGACTCTTGTATTAGGGGTTGTTTTAATGGAGAAAGATGCGAAACTATTTTTTAGGAAAAAGAGAAAGGTTTAGAGACTCCGCTGAGGGGGTGCTGAACGAAAGTTGCGCTCGCCGCCCCCAACCCCGGCCTTTTTGAATTTTTCGGAATGTCTAGGGGTGATGCGATGGGACTATCTTCTACTGCAAGTTACAGTATAGAGAGGCGTATGACAAGCTGAAGTCTGTTATAAAGAAATTATTTCCTGCACACATGCATACTGTCAATTACAACAGCTCATTCCAATAAGCTTCATTCAGCAAGCACTCATCTTGATGTACTATTACAGAAACAAGCAGTTAAGTTGGTGTTCACAGCCAAGTGGTGCACACCATGTAAGATAATTTTCTGTTCTGAGCCTTATGGCTGTGGTACCGGTGCACGGCCATACGACCATGTTTATTTCAAAGGGCAAATCCAGGAGACATCCATGAGAGAGAGAGAGAGAGAGAGCATGCTGATCTAATTAATAAAAGAGAATACATTAAAAGAAATGGTGACATAACTTGCTCTTCTCCTCAAGAAACATGAAAGTCCGAACCATCAACACACTTATTATGATTAATAAATAACAAATTGTCTTTATAAGTTGGTCATGCCTATCGATCCGGCTTCTACCACAAGTGTACAGGCATGGAAATCTATACAGTGCAACGAAACTGTGCTTCATAACTGCAATCAGTCTGCTCTTTATGAACTGATGATACTATGAGGAAATGTCTATAATCTTGGATCAGGGACGCCACTACCAGACTATACAGAAGCAAATATAACAGAAGTAAACAACAACAGCAAATAAACAACATACATCAAAATTTAATCAAACTTTTTGATTCAAGAGTTTTGAACTGGCACTGTTGCAGGATTTTCACTAAAAAGTGGGCGTTTCACACCCTCAGAATTAGTTCTGTTGGCCTCCCCAGATGCCGAGTTCAAACCAATGCTTAGAAGAGTTTGAGCAGATTCCAATGCCTTTTCACCTCCAAGCTCTACGGCTCTCTCACCTTCTAAGTTACTGCCTACATCTGCTTGCTTTTCTTTTGATGGTTTTTGATCTGATAACATGTCAGAAGTATTCAGTTGTTCACCAGTATCAGCTGTGCAGCAGTAATAAGAGAAGCAGCTGGTGAATCACTGCTATTTTTGGGGGCCAGCCGGTCATGGTTGTGTGTACCCTCATAAGTTATAACAATAGCTTTTGCATCATCTGAAGCCCTCTCAACATGCTTACGAACAGGACATCCATTATGCGTGCATCTATAGTAGCTTCTAAAAAAATATCATTGGAGGATCAGAAAACACATAAAAGATGATACAAGCAGCAATTATGATAGAAAAGCTAAAGCATAACCTACATTAGTTCAGTGTCTATTAACTTCTGCTACTTAACCAATTTTTACATAGATTCATATATCACATATTTAAGAATCTCAAAAAAATGACCTTGAAACATGATAAGTTGATTACTATCTATAAACATGTGGTGTAACCAAGTATGATATTTAAACACCAATAACATTAACAACTCATGGACCTCCAATTTAGGTTGATGAATAAATTTAGAACAGTTTATAAAACATAAGGATATAGCGTTCTTTATACAAACTGTTATAAGCTAACTGATTCAGCATTCTTCCTTTGGTGTGGCAGAGTTATTTTACACATCCATGATCAAATATGAGATGTGATTATCTGATGTCCGAACATGGAGATAAGCTTAGTGGTGCTGCCTGATAACTGACATGTCACATATCTATCAACCAACTCATAAGCATGTTATGCAATTGACAGTTCTGTTCCATTAAAATTAGTATTGCATTCTTAATTGCTTCAAAAAACATCTTATAGTACATTTCCCTTCAAATGTATGTCAGACTAGATTCAACCTTAAAAGTTTACCTCCAAGATTAGCAATTATATGGAGTTGGCACCGATACAAACTGGAAAGATTAAATAAATTAAATTGCTCAGGCAGGTCGCTCTGCCTATAGTGCTAATGCAAATCTGGCAGGATTAGACCGTAAGAATTAATTAAATTCCAGTACTAATTTTCATATCTGATTTGCTCAACAGGTGAAAAGTGGAGAAAGTAAAAGGATACGAGAGAGAATAAAAGCATTCAGATAAAAATCCACATAAAGAACAGAAGATAGAAGAATCATAACACTTAACAGAGAAGAAAAATACTCCATTCTATTCATTTTTTCTGACCAAAACTGTTTCCACACCTTTCCCTTCCTCTTTTAATAGTGAAGGACATAATGAGACTTCCTGGACTCAAAGAGCTCAGCTGCCTTAAACTTTTCCCCCAAAGAAAGAAAAAAGAGATAAGAAAAGGAAACAAGATAATTTTTGACATCCTAAAAAATAGAAAAGAGACGCCTAGGGAACCAACATAAAAAGACATAAAAGACATTCCAAAACACAACTCCAATGACTTCAAATCTTGACAAGCTGAACCTAGACATAAGGACTTGGTAGACATCAATCCTATTCAAAATAGGACTCAAAATCCTCACTACGAAAAAAGCCCCAAAATTGAGCATGAATATCATAAGAAAATAGAGAACACCTAACATTCCCTGAAAGATTTAAATACAACAATTCTCAACTCCTAAAACTCAATAAAACAGCAAAATACTTGAAAATAAAAGCCAAATGTTTTAAAAAAGAATAAGATCTAAACCCTGATTCAGATCCAACTCCATCAAGTGTAAACTTCAATGATAGACAAAAGCAAATGTGTGGACAACCATGACTCTAATGCACAGATGACTCAGAAAACATCATGTTGGTTGGATCTGGTCTCTTTCTCGATGTTTGAGACAGAAGATTTATCTTCCATCACCTAAGCATGCTACATTTAGTTACATCACATATATTTTAGGGCACATGTTCTTGTGTGTTCTTTATACATGTATTTCTTTCATGAGTTAAATAAGTCTACAAAATTAATTATATACAGTTGATTGCTGTTCTGTTTGTGAGAGGTCGATCTCCTATAGCTGCATGTATCTGGATTAATACCCTTATCATACTATCATTTACTTGCTCAACTTTGATGGCATTAAGCATAGGATCATGACATTTGATCAAAATTGTATTCCCTATTATATTAATAAGAGATATCCTATACCATATTTCACTGTTAAGTAAATAACCATATGATCCTTTATGTGCCTGAATCATCAGTAGTGACAAACATTCATCCTACCACTTTTAGGGTATAGCATCTTTGCCATTGACCAACCATCAAAAGATCTTCAGATATAGCCACCGAATACAAAGCCAACCTCCTACAGATAAAATAGAGATTATGCTTCAACTGGTGATACTAAGAACTTACCTAGATCGGGAGAGGGTGCTGTAGCAGAATCGAGCATATGAGAGGGGAAGCAGAGTTCTTAAAGAGATTAAGGAAGCGGTTGGAATGCAGTTGCAGAACCAGAATTCTGTTAGTTCCTCAAGGGGTAGAATTGAGTACATAAGCCCATAAAGTATCTGCTTTGGTCATTTCAATTGCTACTGCACTACTAGAGGAGCTGATTTTGGCTGTTTCAATTTGCTAATGCCTTCCATTTCTTCTGTGTGAACTCTTGAAGCTTCTCTCAAATTTGAGCAAACATCATTGGTCCATCCAGAAGCCCCTTTTGGACCTAAATTTAACATGTCTTTTCCTTTTGCTATTGAAATTTTACTCATAATAGAAACTTAGAAACCTGTTCTTGTATCTTAGCATATATTACACAGTTGAGGGTGAGCTTTGGCGCAACATTAAGGTTGCTCCACTCTGACCTGGAGGTCATGGGTTGAACAAGGAAATAGCCTCTCTGCAGGTGGGAAAGGCTGTATAGTGCATACATCTGACCCTCGCTAGACCCCGTGATGGTGGTAGCATCATGCAATCATCTGACCTTTAGCATATATTACATCATCCTTTTGGTTTTCTCTGAGTCATTTGCATTAGCTTTTCCAAGTGCTCATTATGGTCTACTTTGGCCACAACACTCTTTGATTTGTCTTTGTTGGGCAAAGATTTACTTTAATTCTGCCAAAATCCTCTTTCAAGTATGATCATTTTTTATGCAACAATCTGATTCATCAATTTGACATGGATAGTTCTGTTCGGTTTCGCACCAAACCTTCTGTTTGCTTGTTTGTTGTCCGACATATTCATGTTTTCCATTTGCCAGCGTTGGCTATTTTTGGATACAAGACCCTGTATTTAGTCTTTGCTGGACCATGATCCCTTCTCAGGCCTCCAACTATCTCAAGGCAACTCTAGAAACTGATGATCTCTTAAACCTTGTTACATTTGTCTGCAACATCCTACTCAATTTTGACATTCAAGGAAATCTCTAAATCCTTTAATAGTTATTTTAAAGCTTGCTAAGTGTTTAACCCACAGCCACCTTGAGGCTTCTTATCTCTTGCTTCTTCTAGTAATTGAAATTTCCTAGTTTGTTTTAAATAATATTCATAGAATAAGTAGCATAAATCATCCAAGTGAAACGGCTTCAAGCTGGATCTCAGTGGTTGGATGGATTTTAACATCCAAGCGGTTCGGGGTTCAAATCTGTTTTCCATTAACTTAAAATAGAAACTTTCAAAATTTACCGCACCCAACCCAACTTGGTTACCAACGTGCCTGGTTGCCAGTTCTCTAGAAAGCTGGTTGGTTTAACCTAGTTCCATGGGTCAATGCAAATCCATTTCTGTTCGAAAACCAAATGGGCCAGGGCTCTGGATCACCAGTTTTCCAGTTTGATTGGCCAGTTCAGTCTGTTTTTTATAACTATTGATATAGGAGCAAGCATGTGGGCTCCATGTCTAACTAACCTGAACCCGATCTAGATGGCTTTTCATAACATAACATTGATAAGCTCTGAACCAAAACAATTGAAAATTTGCCCCAGATTTAGCATTGGATTGTCTGATCTGGTCTTCTATGGCAAACATTGTAAAATTACAACTTTGGATAAGGTAACCTGAGTCTAATTTTTCTGGACGTTGGTTGACGAACCAATTCAGTATTGAATTACCTTTAGGATGGTTCAGATCTCTCATATGCATGCACCACTTTTAGGTGGTCACCTTACAAGATGACATCTCATATATTTTCTAAACAATCTAAATATTCTGGCCAGTGAGCTGTTGAATTTTGACTGGTCGTATATTGGGATATAATGCATTTAAAACACTGACCAATGAGGAACAAATATGAGGGAGAAGCACTGTTGACTTTAGGATGCATTACAATAAAGGCAATCTCACATGTTCAGTGTCAAGTTCTGGACACATGATGAAGTTTCCACCATCCTTGCACTCCTCCTGTATTATCAGGTTGTCCTTATAAATTATCCCTTCAACTTGAATAGGTAAAGATTTTAAATTGTAGACAGTTGTTGATAAAAGACTATGCAGAAGCTTAGGAGGATATTGGCTTGATGGTGGTTGACATCATGGGGCCTTAGTGGGGTATGTCAATCATGGGACAGTGGTGTTCTCAATGTTAATAAGCAGGCATGTTGTTCTTGAAAGTTGCTTGTGCAAGAACCATAGTGGATCATTATCACTTTTGATTGCCATAATGATTCTGGCAGCCAGGAGTCAGAAAAACGAGGGGTTTGCAAGAGAGAGTTAGAGGACAATAGCTCATAAACCAGTCATCATATTGTCAACCATTAACCCTTGAGAGGAGGTATTATTTCTTCTGAGTTCAAAGAAACATGATTTGGCGGTGTTGCTAAAACAAATGGTGAATTTACATGGAATAATCTCATGGTGGACATCAGTCATGTCTTGAAATAATGAAATCTTGGTGTCTGATGAGTGATGCATTCTTTTGATAGTTTGTAAAGTTGGCCTTTCAAGACCTATCTCTGATGACACACGCTTTAGTCAAAATCTGATCTTGCACTCTAACAATATCTGAAAATTAGGATTTACTAGGCCCTTAAACAATCCTACATCTACCCAAATTCCTCTTCTTTTCTTCTAATCTCTGTGGCCAAACCTTTTTCTTATTCTTGTCCTTGTTTTTTTTTGGCAAGATCTCTATCAAAGTCCTATTGTTTCTCATATTCACTCTCCTCTTCATTGACTGGTATCTTCATTTTATTATCAGACTACATATTCTGATGGACTCTATCATTTGGCGGCAATAATTTTATTTGTTAATGAAATCTTTACTTTCCTGGTAAAAGAAAAGGAGATTCTTCAATATTACTGAGCTTACTAATGTCTACTACCAATTATCAAATCATAATGCAGAACATCGTCAGGACCAAATTTTTGTCTAATGGCGTGAAGGGCTATGTTGTCCCAATACATTATTCCATGCTTGAACATTTATCTTGTGTATTTTGCGTCTCACCTGGAAATCATCTGGAAATATATGGATGTGATGAATCCTCCAATGGATAATGATGGGAAGATTGTATCATGTCATATAAATTCTGCTATGCTTGGGAAAAAAGATCAATAAGAGGTTCAAAAGCATGCATAGCTTGAAGAGCTGTTCAGAGATTGCCAAGATGGGGTTTATGACTTTGGTTAAATTTCCATTTAAAATTGTGCCTGATATGAGGCCTCAGCTATTTTGAGCCTGGTTTAGTGATTATCAGGTCACAAAGAGATTAAATGGCCTATATAAAAGTCCACATAGCCCCTAAAGTCTGCAAGAAATTTTGTTAAGGCATGATATAATTCTTTATTTTCAAAAGAGGAGCTGTACCGGGGCAAGAGACTTTGGTTTCTTTTTGAGACATGAAGAGATGCCATGGGATTTAGAGGGGAGTAAAATCTATCCGCTCACTTTCTCTCACATTGTTTGAGAAATTATGATTTGATCAGTTTGGCACCTTGGCTTACAATTTATGGACCAAAGTTGAAAACAACTTCATTGTTAAATATTGCCTTCTTCATTAGACTTCATATTTAGATAAACCAAAAGAAAAAAAAATGCTGTTTTGTGATTGCATGAGCATAAAATTTGTGGCCAAGAATGTAGGTCTTCCTATAACTCATTTTTAGGCTTCATAGCAGGCTCAATTCGTCCAACAAATCAACACCCAAGATTTGCCGTATCATACTAAACTGAGCGGTGCAGGTTGTACCATACCATACCATTTGATATCAGTACATAATATGGAGGTGTACCGATACTCGGTACGCTGAACTGGCCTTGTACTGACATTGTAACAAGTTGGCACCTATGGGGCTCGGTACCAAAATGGCAAACCTTGCTAGCACCAATTCAAAAGGTTGACATCGGGTCAAAGAAGATCCAGTACTCTCTAATTCTGAGAGACAATTTCTTGATCCTTCAAGCCCACATCATATAATGGCATTGCAACTGCTAGTTAATGTCCTAGTTGTTTCTTTCATCTTGGTAACGGTCCAAACTTCGAATTATATACAAGTCACTGTTGCAGTTGGACATGGTTTCAAAGAGCTGCCTTGGCTAACTAAATGGTCCATCCAGGTAGGACTACCTAGTACCTGCCTTAACATGTGCCATATTGTTTGTTTAGGATGAGATTGATCTGTAAATTAGTATGAGGTGTTTCTTAGTTGATAGTTCCATTAACTTTCTCTGTTTTATCTAATAAGTAATCTTCATTTATTAGATATTATATCTTTCTCATTTTCTCCTTTTATTTATTGTTTATTTTAAACATATTATTTTTGGTCCTCCTTGAACTCTAGGCAGCCACCTAGGCATTTGCATGGCACCTATGCACTGGTGGGCCCCTCGCTGCCTATCTGCCATCTACAGTCTTCTAAAAAATTGCAACTAGTCATCAGCATAAGTGGGAATGCCAACTTAGAGATTGAAAAATGGATTTTATGTTGGATATAGTGAGAAAATATGTCCATTTCAACTTTTTCCCTTTCGTTTTCCTTTTCTTTTACTCCCTACTTTAATTTACTCCTCCTTACATATCTTGTCTGACATAATACTAAAATGAGGCCAGCATTAGTGGCACATAAAATCTTCTATTCTCATTTCTACCATTTCCTGAAAAAAGTTCCCCTACTATACTTATGACTCATCTAAAGCTGTTTAAGTGAATGTGGTCATATAGATGTAGAAATTGAAGGGTACAAATAAGATTTTGTACTACAAAATCCTTATTTTTTCACTTTTAGAAATGCAAAAATAGGTAACTGGGACTTGATGGATATCATTTACAATTATGCAATGATCCCAGTATCATTATTAAAAGATAACCATATGGGGAAAAAAAAACTGAAATAGCAGTTGCAAAGTAGATTTCCAGGACAAACTGGCTGTCCTGTAAAAGATTCAAATGTCCTGATACGCGGAGAGTGAAATCTACATGGTGTTTACATGGTGAATAAATGTAAAGAAGGGAGAAGTAATTAACATAAGGTACTCTTTAAGACTTCAAGCAAAGCAACTTACAAGGTGGCCGGCTCAGGTTGAAAATTTCTGGAGGGTTAATAACTGAAAGTTGCTAGTTGCTGACAATAACATAGCGGAAACGTCAATGAGTCACAAGAATAGACATAGAGCAGATTTTGTTCATTTCACTTTAAGTTATAAAGCCGGCTTCATGGATTAATTTGAGCAAATCCAACCTTACCTCTTTTGCAATTTGACGTCAAGGCTTTTTCCAGATTTATAGTTGAAGATTGAGGATATTTTTGATAGTTCATAATTTTGTAAGGAGCAAATAACTCAGAAGGCTGTCATAATTTGTGTGCATGTTATTGACCCATGAGATGGTGAGTGTCATACACATCATGTTGTCCAGAAAAAATAATATTAATGTTGACTGTCAAGGTTACAATGATACATGTTAAGACTCCCTAAATGATAGTGTTTGCTGACATGTACCAGCTGCCACATATCTCAAGGACTAAAAAAAGATCTCTGATGTAACGATGGGCTTGATTACTCTTCTTCATGACAACAAGAAGTGGCATAAAAAGAATCTAAGCATGGTATTACAATCTGTACAGTCAAGAAGTGCAAGTTGTGCCATGGTGTTTCAATTCTCTTTGGCATCCTATGTTGGGATTGCAAAGTCTGATCCATCCCCTTAACCCAAGTCTTATTTATGTGCTATGGTTGGTAGTCGTGCTATGGTAGAGGGTATACACTACTGATGGCTGTGATTCTTCTTTCCTATCTCATTGGAATGGAGGACAAATCCAGAAACACTCCTACCAGTTGTTAACCTTAATCCTTGGTATAAATAGATAATCATTGGGCATCAAATGTGCGAGAGCCGACGGTTGTGCTGTGTAGAAGAGAGGGCATGTGAGAAAGAGTTGCTTCCCCATCTCATGTACTCTTGTACTCTTGTAAACTCCCTGATTATATAATAAAAATTTTCTGTGCAGCCATGGATGTAGGAGCAAGAGATCCGAACCACGTAAATCCATGTGTTCTTGTGTGTGTGCGATTTGCTACTCTTTCCTTCTTCTTCCCGCTATTCTTCACATCTCACTGCGCATAAGGCTGAGCCTAAGTTCCTAACATCCTACATTGTCTGGTCATCCGAAATGTTTGAGACAGTAGAGAACCTATATTTGAAGTTTTTAGGTTAGACTGTGAAGGTGAGGCCTGAGGAGTGTTATTATAAGGTTGATCATTGTAGGCTTATGATCTGTCAGAGATCTTTTATGTTCAATAATGATGGAAATTATAGGGTTTTGTTAGCTATGGAGGAAATGCACAAACTCATGCATAGATTCCCCATTTTTTTTGTATTTGTAAATGGGTTTACTATGGGCCTTCCTATTTTAAATGGAGGCTATACTGGCTACACCCAATTGTCTTTGTATCCTTCTGGATGGTTTCTGAAATTTGGAAACAAGGAAAGAAACTCTATAATAAAATCAGTTGCCTCCACAACTCTTTGGTTAATGTAATTGCAACTTGTTCAATACATCTAGCTGAGTATATGAAGCAAATCTTCAAATATTTGCTAAATTCTTGGGGATTATGATTTGACATATTTTCAGTCGAGTGGTTAAAATATGGTGCCTTGTTTGAGGTAAAGGGTGGAATTGGTGCCATCCTAATTCCATGTACTTGTATATACAGGTCTCACTACATAATCTGAGACCTGGATTAACTAATGAGTATGCGGTTCTGTTGGCATCGAACATCATCAGTTCTCAGGTCCAGCAGGTGAGACGGGTGCAACTCATTTGGGGTTTTATGAATTACAGAAACAGCAGCAGTTGTGCTTTTTAAGTAATTATTGATAACTAAAAATCTAAGTTGTTGATATAAGAAACAAAGGGACATCACAAATTGAATCCTGTCTGCATCCACATTTGAAAAGGTTAATGACATGTCGTGGATGGCTTTTCAACTGTCCTTGAGTTAACCTGTAAAATATTTTCTCTGTATACTGACAGTCAAAAAAATTCAAATGAATGTTCATAGATGGCGAGAGAGTCAACACAGGGCAGTGGTTAAAATGATGTCCAGTTGTTTGCCATGTTTACTGGTGAAGGGACCAGAAAATTATTTTGGGGTAAAAAGGTTGCCAATGCTAGGGAACTCAGATGATCCTAGAGGAGATGAAAGGCTTATACGCAATAAAAGAAACCAACTCAAAGAAGAGCATATATATTATTTAGGTTTAAATGCACCTATTCTTGCAAAAAGTTAAGTACAAGCTGACCAGTATAGCATACTTTACAACAAAAACTTAATGATACTTATCAAAGCAATGTAGATGCATAGGGAAGATGGTCATAGATATGTGATGGCTGCATCAGCTTTTGTTAGTTGTAAGACTATAGAGGGTGATCAAGACTAAAACAACTATAAAGAATTGTGTAGCTACCCAGATAAGCTGAATGGGCCAAGCCACAAGAGATTAGTAAGGTAGTGAGTACCTAGATGCTAACAAGAGGCTGAGTAGTCCAAATAATTATGAATTCTAGGCAAGATATGTAAGCAGAACCACACTGCTGAGAAAAATGTTCAACTAGTAAAAGGTTGAGAGCTTTTCTATTAGGTATTTTCAAAACTTTACTATTTAAATGGTTAAAAATATCAATAGATTATAAATATTTTCCTACATTATATACAACTTTTGCTTTTCTTTTCTTTTAAAAAATACATGATTTATGATTATTTCATATTAATGTTGTAATTAAAATAGCTTAACATATAAATCCATGTGATTTCAAGAATAAGTTTGCAAATTTTTTTAAAAAATTCTCAATAATTAGGCATATTATTCTTACATTACGTCTATTTTTTTTTTGGTCATAGACCAATCCAAATGATGGACCTAATGATTGAACTAGTGACCTAGTTGGTTGGGTCAACCTCCACTCTGGACTTAATGACTATGTCTATGTGATGCCCTGTTAATCTTGACCCAGTCTAACTCAGTCAAAATGGCCGAGTGGCCCAGCATTGTGAGCTGGGGGCTAGCTGGATGGAATCCAATCAAGTAGGTCGGTATCCTCATGTGAAGGGGCAGCGTAGCATGAATCTGCCGAAACCCTCACCTCCTTCCATCCTTGTGAGTGTTGGTGCAGTGAGCCACCATTTGGGAAAGTGAGCACAAGAGCATTGCAAGATCACTGACCTCCTATTTCTCCCCTTAGCTTCCATGATCACCATGAATCTCCTCCTCTTCCTCTCTTCTCTTCCTCCCTCTCCATCTATGTCCTACCTCCTCCTTTCTTCGCTTTGGGCTTGCGGTGCCTCACCTCCACCGGATTCACAACTACTACGCCTCATCCAAGCAAGGTAACAATCTCGGTCTCCTCCATCATTTTCCTCTCCCCTTTTCTTCTATTTTCTGGCCTTGCCACCCCCCTCTAGGAGGCCATTTCTCCGCTGGCTGTGTCCCATGACCAACACCCTCACCGGGCACTACCCCTTACCCCTGGCGGCTTCCCTTGATCGAGAATGGGTGGGTTCATACCCCATATTTTAGTAGAGAAAAGAAGAAAGAATGAAGAAGAAAGAAGAAAAGAGAAAGGAGAGAAAGAAAGAAAGAAAGAAAAGGGAAAAAACGAAAGAGAGAGATAGAGAAAGAAAAGAAAAAAAGAAGGAAAAAAAGAGAGATGAGAGAGAGAAAATTGGGAACAAATAATAAATAGATAAAAATAAAATAAAAGATTCCATCCCTTGCTTATTCCATTTTCTATGTACCCCTAGGGTGGACCCCGAGAAAGGGCCCTAGATCGATGTTGCAACAACCGCTTGGAGCAATCTTCTCTACCTCTTTTCCTTGGTTTGGATTTGAAGCCTCATGAACTCCATTCTGGTCCCCTATGATTTTCTTATCTTGCATATAGATTTCAAAATAGTTAAATTTGGATTAACTTGTGTATTTCTTTTTAATGGTTTTGGATAGGTGTAGCTAATTGTCCACTGAATCTAGTAATCTTTGGCTAAACTAGATAAGTGACCTTGACACGAACCTTACTGATTTTCGAATTATTGGTCAATTTCAATGAAGAATAGAAGCATAATTATAAATTATATGACATTATTGGCTCCACATTTTCTTGAAAATTTATAATCAAGCATATGATTATGAATGATTCAAGTTGTTATAGTATTGTCTCATAGATATATATGTGCAAATAATTTTTAAATTATGAAAAAATATATTTTGCTATGAAAGCAATATATATAGGATCCAATTATGGATTATAAATTTTTATAAAAATAGTTGAATTATTAAATAATCTATGATAGTTTTATTTTTAAAGACTATTTATGAATTACGAACTCTATAAAGCCATTTAATATCTTATTGATGTACGATTTAAGAAAATATGCTTTAAGAAAATATGACATAAAGAAATATGACTTAAGAAATAAGATTACGGGCTCTCAAATAAATATGTACGGCCCTCGCCAACGATATAATAGTTGGCATATGACCCTCACCAATAGATATAATAGTTGGTATACGGCTCTGCCAACGGGTACAATAGTTGACATACGGCCTACCAGGGATATAATAGTTGGAGAGCTATCTGCCTTATCACAGGTATAAAGTGACCTTAGCATTCAAAGAGTATTATTTTTATTCTATAGTATGGCTATTTATGAAATTTGCATGATTTGTGCATATGCAATAGCATGATTGGTTTTATGATTTATTATACAATTATTAAGAAATGCTTTTATTACCTGGCTAAATTGTTTGATAAATTAGGATCATATTTAAGTTATATACTTGGAAATGTAATTAAGAATCTGCATGATTTATGAATACATGATTGGATTTTCATGTCATGGATTGATATATTATTAAGCCTGTGAAATGCTTGCCTTGTAATATAAGTTATTTTCTAATGATGTATTAAATCATAGAAAACTTGTGCTTGATCTAGTAAGATAATGTATGGTTACTTATTGAGCTACGAAGCTCATCCTTTTCTTTGTTCTTTTTAGATAAATAAGGTTACTAGGAGTGCGAAGGGATAAATCATGTGGAGGTTGAGATAATATGCTTTAAAGCATAGTAGCTGGCTATATTAATAAGTCTAGTTGATGATTATGAAATTATGAATTATGTAGCTTTGAATAATTAAATGTTGGATTTAGACACTGTATGCCCGCACCTTTTTGTTTAATAAATGAAAAAAAAAAATTGGACCACTTTTATTATTGTATAATTTTATACAAACTTTCTTTTGTGGGCTTCTTCTTATTATGGACGACACCCATGGTAACATGGCCATGTCATGTTCCGGATTTGGGATGTGACAGCCTATACCACCTTATGTATATAATATGTCAATGGTGCAACACAGGCATACAATAAAACAGTTATGAGCACAATATATCTGATTAAAACAAAATCTGATCATCTCACTTATAGGAAGCAACAAATTTTAGTAACATACTTGGACTGGTGCCTTCATGCACCATAATAAAAGAACATATTTAATAATGAAAAATGCATCTTTGAATTAGTTTAGGATAGCTATTTGAGCAGAAGAAAGAATGTCATAGATAAACAACAGCTTTAGAAGCCATTTGGCATCACTTTCATTTTTTTATTTTTAAAAATAGAAAACAAAATGTTATTTCTATTTTATTTTTAAATTTAAAAACATAGAGATATCTGATATAGTTAAGTATTTTTCAAAACATCAACATGATGGTGATGGTAGAGATAGTGATAATGGTGGTGAAGACAATAAAGGCCATTGTGATGGTGGCAGCAAGTGGTAATAATGCTCGGGGCACCGATAACGTGGTGGTGATAGCAATTATGATGGTGGTGGTGTGGCAGAGGCCATGGCTGCAATGGTGGTAACATGAACATGATGGGGTGCCGATGGCAACGATTGGTTGGGGGCGATGATGGTGGCAGCAATAGAGATAGTAGCAAGAGCAATGGTGATGATGAAATATTGGTAGCAGTGATGGCAATAGTAGTGATGGAGACGATAGCGGCGGCGACATTAGTGATGGCAATGGAGGAGATGACAATAGTAGCGGTGGCAGTGATGGTGACAATAGTTAGAGATGGTGTTGATGGTGGTGATAATAGATAGTTTCTTACATTTGAAGATAGTGAAAGCAAGAATTTCTTACTTTCATTTTTCTATAAATAACAAAAATGGCTTTAGAAAAATAGAAAATAAAAATAATGGTACCAACCATGTTTTTTGCCATGATGTCTATGTTGTTTTTTTTTAAGGAATAAAAGCAATACCAAACATGCCCTTAACTTTATATGAATTAACAATAAGCTTTGCATGTAGTATCTATAATCCCAACAATATTGTATATTTGAGTAGGCTTAGATTGTTAAGGAGTAAAAGCGATATCTCCATGAAATAACAATCCAGGCTGATATAAACACAAGATACAGATAACCATAAGAGGTAGACAGAGAAAAGAAATACCTAGGATTGGGATTTCCCTTGACAATTTTCTGTCCATACTTACGCCACCTATAGCCATCACTTCCATGCCCCGCGTCAAATGCAGTCTGCACAACAATTTTGGGTTCCCTCACCGTTCTGAGTACTGGTCTTGAAAAATTCATAGTGCTTTCAATAAGCCTGCCTCCAACAAAAAGAGAAGCTTCAGCAAATTTTGTTGCGAAACAGAATGAGAAACAAATTCCAAGAAATCTTAACTACTTGCCTGCGCTTTGGATCTGTTTCCTCACTGATATCTTCTTCATTCTTCATCCCTGCATCCCCTTCACAATCACTTGAACAGTATAGCTGTCGTGCAGGGTTCTCATTGCCAGAGATCTGTTCTGGTTTACATGTTGAAGGTTCAGATTCATTAAGTTCACTGCTTGGAAGCTCTAAGCTTTCATGCTCTCCAGTAGTTCCACCAGACTGAGCTCTCTCTTTGAGCATCTAGGTTTTTGAGGAGGGTCATGGTTGTGTTCGCCTCTGTAAATAATTTCAACAATCTGACCATCAGGACAACGCTCGACCTTCTTCTTAGCAAAACAATTGGTATTTGTGCATTTGTAGTAGCTTCGAGAACTCTCACTGCTTTTCACCTGCTTCTGACCATATTTCCGCCAGTTGTACCCATCACTGGTAGTTGTCTTACAACAATATGAGCAGATTGAGGTTTCTGGACAGAAGGCAGTTGCTCTGTCTCTGGCGTACAGACACGGTCAGGGACTGTTGAAGGCCTCTGTTGCAATGGCACAGGGCTATTCGTAGATGACATAGGCTGGGAAACTGAAGTTGACACTAATTCTGATGAAGAAGAAGGATATGCTGCTTGCAGCTGCATCTGTGCTTGAGCTGTCACAGTCGCCAGGACTGCTTGATGGGTCATAGCAAATTGCCCCTAAATTTCAAAAGCAAGAAGTAATTGATATAAGTAACAGACAGCTATACACATCATAATTTAGGTAAAATAAGGAGTACCAAATCACAATATAATAAACTGCCCTTTGCAAAACATTATAGCAATGCCAGTTGTCTTTTATGCTAACTAGAATGGTCGAATACTTCATACAAAAAAAAACTGCCAAATTAGTAAAATACAAAGATCCACAGATCATGTGGAGTATAAACAGGAAGATGAAATCCATATGAACGTTATCAATGTAACAGGCCCAAGTGATTTCTAGAGCATAGAAGAACAGCTAAGCAAATGATATATCAATCAGAAGATAGACCTGGCTACATATTTCCACTTTTGCAACTGACAGATCAACTGCCCTTTCAGGTACATACACAGGTTATTATCTCACCAATAGTTCCCTTGGTTTGACTCAGCATTTTCAGTAGGTCATTATAAGGTTGATTGCCAGTTGTATAATTTTTCTCAGATTCTGATGAATCATATGTAGATCTTTAAAGCCAGTTCAAGATAGATGGGTTAGGCTGGCTTTAAAATTACAGTAATGTTAAGGAGCACCTGTTTGTACGCATGAGAAGTTCTCCTGCCATGTGGCAGAAGGGGATTGGTGTAACGTCCAAGAATTGATGCAACACGTGGGACGTGGTCGATCATTTAGTTGCAAATCACAATTAGTGAGCCTGAGGAACTTCTTGTGCGTAATTAACGGATGCTCCAGAGCATTTTCCTTAAATAAAAGGGAAGTCTAAATACCTCACTAAGTTATCCACAAGATACCTGACATATATGGATGAGAGGATACCTGCGTGCAAACTTAGTTAAAGTTGGAATCTCTAATCAAATTCATTTTAAAAAGGTGATTTCAGTCTCATCATAAGGTACTTGGAATTTTGGAAGTAATGGCCTCTTCAGCCCCTATTTTGCCCTACCTCCATCTAGCTTCCTTAGCTCAGTTTCAAACGAAGAATTCAAGCTTTCCACCCAGTAGTTGGGCATCCAATGAATTCTAAGGAATACCATTTCTGCAACCTAGTTTCCTCCAAGTGGAAATATATCAAAGTAAGTGACCTATCCAAGATTACGTGACCTGACAACATTTACAACTTTATATATCATTTTATGCTTTTCTTAAGGGAAAATAAATTGCTAGACACCACTTAACAGAATGCTTCAAATGCTCTTAGATATTCCATATAACAGTGAGAATCCTAACATCTGAGCTAAAGGACTAAAAGGAAAAAAAAAAGGCACTCTTTAAACCTAGAAACGGAACATAACAGTACGGAAAAGAATGGGTGTTGAAAATATATACATATATAGATAGATAGATAGATATAATACTGAAAGCTTCAACAACAAATAGTGCTGGTAAAGAAAATAGTCGCTATCTCGTAGCAACCCCAACTTTACTACCGAGCATAAAATCCAACTGAGAACTACTGAAGGAATTATCTCTGAAGAGTTAGCAACACCCAAGGCGTAATTCGGAATCTAACAACACGAATAAAGAAACATAAAGCACAAGCGAAACTATTGGAACAAAACTAACAGAGGTTTAGGGTCACCAACCGAGAAACCAGGCGACTCGAGCAGCCCGGCAGGGGCCAGGAAGCAAGGCACGGCGACCACCGGGAGCCGCACGGCGTCGACAGGCACCGCAATGATCGGCGTCGCGTGGGGACTTCCCACCGGTGATGACATGGCCCCGGCAAGCAGCTGCGAGAACGACCGCCCGTCGGCGCCCACTGCCGCCGGATGCTCCCTGGCGGTGGAATTCGGCGCTTCGACAGCCTCCGAGGCGGATTCCTTCGCGGCGGGAGTAGCATCAGGACCAGGATCGGCAGGTGGGCAGCCCTCGGCCACAGGAGGCGGCGTCGGCGACGGTGGCCTGCCGCCGACCTCAGCCGGGGCGTCGGAGCACGGCCGCTTCTCCGCCATGGAAGCCTCGGGAAGCTTCCGTGGGTTTCGAGCTTCGGAGAGAGCGAGAAAGAGAGAGAAAACAGAGCAGAAGATGGAGGGGACGGAGAAGAGGACGAGGTCGAGAGAGGGGCAGAGGGATCTTTGGCTTTTGACTGCAATTGACCAGGGGGATAATTGACGGCGTCGTGTCGTCCGTTAATGGAGGATCAGGGGCGGGTTCACCTGGAGACCGCGGGGCCACTCTTTGGGGGTGACGGCCGAGACGGCCGTTCGCGGTTTCGGGTTTGACCTCAACATAGTAACCCTGCGGTGTGGGCCGCAGCTTCTGCTGCAGCTGCTGCTGCTTTGGAGCTCTGGGGGTTTCTTTTTCATTCATTCTTTTTCCTTTCTGTTTGTTGTTTTGTTTTACTTTTCTGGCGAGGGGTTGGAGGACTGTTTCTAACTTAGGGGAAAGGGGGGTTGAATGAATGGTTGAGTAGGTGAACAAGTTGTGTGTATAAATGTGACTATGGAGGAATGGGCATATCAAATTGTGATGACAGCGCATGAAAAGTTAAATATGCTAATCTATGGGCTTGTAATTAAAATTGATGAGGAAGAATTACCAAGCGATATGTCTGGTTTGGTAACAGAGATCATTAAAGTTTCATTTTATAATATTATTTTTCTAAATTTATCTCTTCTTATCAATGAAATTCTTGAGGACATTATTGCCAGCTGTGTAGAATTGTGCTAACTAATTGCAAGTCGGAATGAGATAACTAAAGCGTGCCACAATGTATTTGGTGGTGTTTTTGTCCAAAAATAAGTCTAAATCTGTATGTTGTGATCACTAAAGCATGAAGATCTTCTCCTCCCTCCCCTTCCTCCTTTTATCACCTTTTCATTTGAATAGATAAAATCTTATAAGAGAATTTACAACGATCAAGTTGGT